>NC_056726.1:1747544306-1747665225 GCF_019279795.1 Protopterus annectens | reverse complement strand
TTCATGGTGGGGTATGTTTGAATAAAGCGCCACTATATCCAGTGTTACTAGGGTGCAATCGGTGAGGTTGATTCGGAGTTCGAAGAGTTCGTTAAGGAAATCCCAGGAGTCTCGCGTGTAGTATTGAGAGCTTTGTACTAGGGGGTTAAAAATGCTGTCCAGATACTCGGAAATGTATTCCGTTTTGGATTTTTTACCCGAGATGATGAGTCTGAACGGTGGGTCCCTGGCATCCTTGTGGATCTTGGGGATGCCAAACGCTTTCCCCAAACTGGGGTAAGGGACCTGCATAAAGGTGTGCTCTTCATCAGAGATAAGACCCTTGGATTCCACAGTGGCTAGTAATCTGTCTATGGTTTTCAGTCCTTTGTTAATTTCTGCCAACGTTACTGGCTTGTAGAAATCTCTGTCCTGAAGGATTAGTTTAATTTTATTGACATAGACAGTCTGGTTCATCAGGACTAGCCCTGTCCCCTTGTCGGCTTTCATAATTCTGAGGTCTTTATTCTCCCTTAATTCATGTAGCGCCTGTTTTTCTTGATGGTTTAGGTTAAACCATTTGTCCTGGCTGGGGCTGCTCAACAGATTACGTAGTTCGAACTCGCATACATTCTGAAACGTGCTTAGGTTGCTGTTTAGTCCAGGGGTGTATAAACTTTTTCTCTTCAGTTTAGTTGGGAGAGAGGCACTTTCTTGGGACATGGATCTGTCCCTGGTGGTGTCCGCATTATGGTGTTGGATAGGACCTTTATATTTTCCAAGGTCTCAAGGAATGCAGAGTGAGCATCTTGGGACATGGTGGGCGATCTATAACTGGCTACGACTTGAAATGTGGCTTTGCCTGCTGATAGTTGTGCATGGATGATCTACGGGGCATCATGCTGCGCTACTAACCTGGAGATATGGGTATCCTTGATGAATATGGATATACCTCCGCCCTTTGTACTGCGATCCGGTAACTGAGGCCGGAAGGTATGATATGAATTGTAATCTGGCAGTGCTGGGGTACTGTCTTGAGCCTTGAACCAGGTTTCCGTCACTGCACAAACATTGATTTTCTCCATGCTGAGGAGAGCCTCGAGTGTGTGCATTTTGAGGTTGAGACTTCTGGCATTGAGTAGCATTACCCTTAGTTTTTGGTTACCTGTGCTGGTTACTGTGGTTGGTTTGTCCTTTGAGCCTTGCCTAAAAAAGGCACTATGGGGACAGCAAGAGCCTTGGCCACTATTCAAAAGCCTAAATGTGACAGGTGCAACCCATCTCTGGCAAAACAGCGAGGCTTGTCCATCATGTCATCCCAGGCAGACAGACACTGGATCCCCTTAGAATGACACCAGAAGCTTAGCCAATTTTTGAAATTGATAATTTTGTCTTTGTATTGTGGTATCATTCTAGGTGAAGGTAGTATGCTACTCAAGGTCAGGGTCATACCAGCTTGGGCTACATGATCAGAGAGCTCCTCAATGTCTCTTTTCATATAGTCCAGGGAGGTACGTCTTAGACCATTCACACCAACATGTACAATGACAGCATCATACGTGTACTTGTTCTGGAGTGACCTAAGTGCTTGTGTTATGTGGCGGATCCGAGCACCAGACAGGCAGCTGACAGTAACCTTCTCCTTGTTCAGCCTGGTGAGTGGAACATCCGTGTGCCTTACTATAGGGTCTCCTATTACTAGCATGTTAGGTATGGTGTTTTGCCTTAAGGGCTGTTGTGACGCACACTGCTGAGGTAAATTATGTGTTTTCTGGCTTGTGTTTGGGGGTGCAGCTTGCTTGCTTGTCTGCTTTGGAGGGCACGGTTTCTTTTTCAGATTGGCACCTAGTGCCTCCGAATATGTTTTTGTGTATTTATGCATATGTTTTGCAGGTGCTTGTTTTGTAGATTCATGTGTGACAGGTGGTGTGATGCAAGTGTCCCTTATCTTCTTGACTGTCTGTTACAGTCATGGGTTGAGAGCGCTTAGCCTCCAGTCTGGCTGTGTATTTGCATCTCTCACAAGTGTTTGTGTCTAGAGGTAAGAGGAGAGGGTTGTCTGTATACATGAGGCAGTTGTGACATTGCCTCAGGATGCCCAATTCCACCAGATGAACTGGAGAGTACACCTGAAGCTGACCTCTGGACATGCTTTGAGTAAATTGAACTTAAGTCCTGTGGACGATCGGGGGTCTTATACTATATTATAACAGTGCTGTCTAGGAAATTTGGAGAATAGTGCTGTCTAGGAGATTAGGACAAGTGCTGATTTCTGTAAACAAGCATGTAAAAACTAAAGAAGGCCATTCCTTTGAGTTTATGGTATTAAGTCTTTTGTTTGAAACTATCAGGGGGAGCAGTGTATCTAGTAAGATAGAATGTGAGGAACTAAAATGGATACTACTGCTACAGGCAGACAAAGGTTATAGGTTGGACAACTGTGTTTCTTTAAAAGCCCTACTTATACACTAGGAGGTTGCTTCATTGATTAATTTGCATTCAAGTGTTTCAACTGAAGAATTATTTTCATAGGCCGACTGGTTTAATTGTTAACTTAAGTTGTGTACTTAAATGATAGTTTTTTCTGTCTATGTCATGGTCTGATGAAGTGTTATATGAAAGCGCTTACAAGTCAGTAAAGTGTCTTTATTACAGCTTTGGAAGTCTTAGTCTATTAATTTGCTACTAGTTTAAGAGGAGACTCGGACAACAGAGCCAAAACAGCAGACGTAGATGGATCCAGAGCTCTCGCATGATTCTTTAGTGTGAGAATCTCCTTTTTTGTCTACTCTTTTGGGGGTTTAAACCCCAGAGGCTGCGGAAGCAGATTTAGAGGATAGCAATCCACTAAGAATTAGTTTATTCTTTCTGACAATTAAGGCACAGAAATTAAACCCTTTACAGACATCAGAGTCCAGATGACAGCATCATAAACAATAGATATGTTTGAAGTGTGCATCTGAGTTGGGCATTTTGTGACTGCAGGCCATGCATTTTTTAAATTCTGAAGGTTTGCCATACATGTAAAAAACAGCAAAAAGTAGATGAGTAAGACAGAAAAATTTTTTTTTTTTTTTTTTTAACAGATAGGAAAAGAGAGTAAAATAACAATGGTAATTAAAAGGGGAGTACTATGCAGGATACCAGCAATGGTATTGAACGAGTACTCAAAGAGTAATCTAAACAGGGAGAGAGAGATTTAACAATAACTTTTTAAAAGGGCTAAAAGGAGGAGTGAGAAAAAATGTACTCATTTGTCTTAAACAAAAAGTAAGCTAACTCACAAAAAATATTAAGGCTCACTTGAGAGCTTTCAGCGACTACATCCACACGTTATGGCAGCAAACGAGATCGGAGTTATGTAAGGTGACAAGAGCATTGTGGGTAAAGGGAGGAGCTCAAGAATTTCAATGTTTCACGAGCTGGAAGAAGCAACACAGTCAGATCAAAGGATTGGATCCGAACCCAACATTTGAGGAATGAATGAATGAAAATGACATCAGATCAAATGTTTGAGTCTGAGGTACCTACATGACCTGTCAGACTTCCCAAGGGCAATTTAGGCATGTCCAACTATATCAAGTCACAATACATTTTCTGTGCACCAAGAATATCATTCTGCTTTCAATTAAAATTCATTCATCTTTGCACTGTCTGCTCTTCTAGCTGGCAATCCAGTCAGAAAGAAAGGGAAGCCTTCTTTTCTGGCTTGAAATAGTTGGCAAGGAAAAGACAGAAATGGGTTCCTTAATAAATCCTAACAAATCCACCCTGTTCATAGAAATACAAAGAGAAGACCACATTTTCGCACTTTTCAGAGGAAACTCCCTGGAAAAACACCAACCCTTAGTAGGCATACTTATCCCAGATTCAGGATCCCTATCCCACCTAAGTGATGAACCTTCACTTGCTCCTTCCCCTGCGAACAGTAGGAGTGGTTTTACCTTGCCCAGCAAGGGCATTGCTACAGCGCAGAAGACATAACAATCCACCAGTACACGACAGCTATAAGAAAAAGATTGAGCAGTCTGAAGAGCCAACAGCAGCCACAGGCAGAGCTGGTCACCAGTGGCCTGATACCCAAAGACTCCCGGACAACTTTCTTCCTCTTCTTGCAGACAAGGGAAGTTAAAAACCATGGAGATCAGTAACTGCTCCATAGGTTAAGCCAAGAATAAGACCTGAAAAGCAGTGAACAAAGCCTGAATGAGTCAATAAATAAGTACAGAAAGTACAGTTCTGTATACTTACCATAAATGTAGATATTCAAGTGTATTCATTGTTGCAGTTCTGACTGAAGGGATTTCCTGCAGTGAAAGCCCTTGGCCAGCATGACTACCAGAGCAAACTGTTTGCGTCTCCCAGCCTCTGGGACGCCCTTACTGACATCCGTGCACTCAAGTATAAAGGGAGTTGGCCTGTGTCACCATTTCAGTATTTTCCTGACCTGCTTAGAAGAAGCCCCAAAAAGTACCTGCAAGGATCAAGTTATTGTGAATCCAAGGAGGCCCCAAGTGTACCTAATGTGGGCCAAGGTAGAGTGGACCCAAACTTGGGTAGGGATATACAAAGTGCATGGTATATTCTAGAAGCCTACCTAGTGGGCTGAGGGGGGGGGTAGGTGGGATGGAAAGAAGACTGCAACAGTGAATACACTTTAACATCTACATTTATGGTAAGTGTACACAACTGTACTATGCTCTTCATGTTTCACTGCTACAGTCCTATCTGTTGGGAAGATTACCAATGCTTTAGAGACAGTGGATGGAGATTAAGGAGAGGTGAAGAGAGGATTCCCTGCATGACTGCAACTGCAAAACCTTCTCTAGACTTGGAAAAGGTTGCCAGGTGTTCGTGCCTAGTGAAGGTAAGCACAGAAGACCAAGTGGTTGCCTCCAAGATGTCCTTAGTGGGAACCCCTTTTAGGAACTCTGTAGAAGCAGCTGTGGCCCTAGTAGAGTGAGACCTAATCAAAACAGGGGGCTTTTTGTCATGATGGCTGTAACCAAAAAAGAGATACAGTGGGAAAAAGCCACTTGGAGATATAGTCTGTTTAGAAGCTGATTTTCCTTCTGGGCCTGGGGCAAAAGTAATGACCAGCTGGTCCATTTTCCTTAACAATTTAGTCCTGTCCAGGCAGATTTGTAGTATCTTACTGTACATCCAGAGTGCAGTAATCTCTCCCCTCAGTTTTGAGGGTTGAGAAAAAAGGTAGACAGCTGTATGGTCTGACTCAGAGAAACATTAACCACCTTAGGCATGGAGGAAGGATTAGTTCGGAGGGAGACCCTGTCTCTTTACAGAAGACAATGCAAGGATCCACTGCTATTAGGGCCTGCAACTCAGACCCTCTTGGCAGAAGTAATAGCTAGTAGTAGGGCTGTTTTTCAGATAAGAAGGGCTGCAGGCTCAAAAGGGGGCAAAGTTAACTTTTCTAGGACAAAGTTGAGGTCAAGGAGGGGTAAGGTTTCTTCCTGGGGGGTCTAATGTGAATAACTCCCCTAAAAAATTGTTTCAGCAAAAGGTGGGAATACAAAGGAGGAGGACTAAAGATTTGGGCAGAGATGGCTGACACATGTATCTTGATGGAGGACTAAGACAGACCTTTCTCTACAAGGCTAGCCAGGTACTCCAGAATATTAGGAATTTTCTTTGAATGTGGATGAATCCGGTGCGTCTGATACCAAACCAAGAATCTTATTCTATTTTGGCTGAGTAAGAGTTTCTGGTGCTAGGCCTTCTAGACTATTAAAATTGTCTGTACCTACTGACTCATGCTGGAGGTACAGTAGGAAGCTGTGAAACAAACCAATCTGACAGAGTCTGAAGGTTGGGGGCCCAATCTTGCCTTTGTTCTGGGTGAGCAGGTCCACCCTCTGTGGTAGTATCAAGGGTTTTTTGACTGGTGAGCTTGAGAATAGGGAACCAGTGCTGCCTAGGCCAGCCCGGTGCTATCAGGATGGCCTTTGGTCCCTCCTCCCTGATCTTCAGAAGTACTAGAAGCACCAGGGGTAGTGGTGGAAAAGCATAAATGAAGAGGTGTGTCCAAGAGAAGGAGGAGGCATCTGTTCTCCATACAAATTTCTGTCTTATCCTGGTGCAAAACCTCCCCAGGAGAACGTTCTTGCTGGCAAATATGTTCACCTAGGGGACCCGCCAATGCTGTGTTAATGTATGGAAGACTTCCCGATGGAGAGGCCATTCGTGGGGAGTCTGTCATATTCCTGCTGAGGTGGGCTGCCAGGGTGTTCTTTTCACCCAGCACGTATTGTGCCATGAGGTGCAGGCCTAGGGATTGTCCCATCTCCTACATTTGCATGGCTAGACAGCAGATCAGGTAGGAAAGCATGCCTCCCTTCCTGTTTAACACATGACTGTGGTATTCTCTATTGTCTGTTTGTACTACCAGAACCCGTGTCCTATTTGTCCTTGAAAGCAAGCCAGTAAACAGTTTTGCACTGCCATGAGTTCTTTCCAATTTATGCACCACCTCTTGTGTTGAGCGGGCCATAATAATTGAGTTTGGAAGTACTGGCTATGGGCCCCCCCATGCTATCTCAGAGGCATCTGTGGTGAGGATTTTGCCTTGAGGCAAGAATCTGAAGAGTAGGTCCTGATTTTGGGTACAAACCTGTGCCCACCAACAAATTCCTGCTTGAGGCAGGGTATCAAGGGTATTTGGGCATCCTATGACTGACAGCTGGGGCACCACATGCTCTTCAGGTACCACTGCAGCTTCCTCATAGGTTCATAAATTAGTACTAAGCTAACTGTCCTTGCGAGCCATTTTAAGCCTAGCCAATTATCCCTTGTGAGATGCAAGCCCTGTACCTTGTGCTTGCAAGGCAAACACCTTAACCATTAACAGCTAGCTAGGGGTACCATGAGAATACAGGATGCCATGAACCCCAAAGCTCTGAGGAATTTCCTGATTGTGATGCTTTGATTTTCCTGTATCTGTAGGAAGTAACTGTTTAAATAGGTGACCTTGTCTGGGGGGAGGAAAGCTCTGTGCAGAGAAGAGTTCAGGAGAGCTTCCATGCAGACTATCTGTTTGGATGGGACCAGGCTAAATTTCATGAGGTTTAGTTTGAACCCCAGAGAAGTCAGAAGGTCCTGCGTGAATTTAAGATCTTTATTGATCTTTGGAATGTCTACAGCTTGTAGTAGGCAATCACCCAGATAATGGTAAATCTGGATCCTTTTGGGTCTGCAGTAGGGAATGACCGGCACCAAGCACTTTGTGAAAACCCTTGGAGCAGCAGACAACCCAAAGGCGGAGCTGAAAACCGATAGTGACAGGAGCTTGCTGTGAAGTGAAGAAAGCTTGTGTGTGATTTCTGAATGGGTTAAGTGAAACAGAAGAAAGTTCCCCAATGGGGTAGTTCTCTTTCCAACGATAATTTCTCTCGGGTGAGACCAGTCAATGCACTTGTATACTGCTTTGGGTCCGGTGGCAAGTAAAGACTAAAGTGATGATGTAGGCTGGCTCCCTTTATACCTGAGCATACTGACGTCAGTAAGGACATCCGTCAGTCTGGGAGGCGAAAAATATTTTCTCTGGTAGTCAGCCCGGCCAAGGGCTTTCACGGCAGGAAATCCCAACAGTCAGAACTGCAATAGTGAAACACAAACAAACTGGTTCTGAAGAAACCACTGACAGTTCCCCACAACATCTTGTCTCTGACAACCCTACAAAACTTGTAAGAAAATATAGTCAAAAAACAGTTTTACATAAGCATTTACATCAAAACTCCTTTACAAATGCAAAGCCAGCCCAAAAATATTTAGTTTCCTATTAAGTATAACATCTCAATGATAAAAACACAAGTTTTCCTGAGAAAAATAAAATATAGCGGATGGTTTTCTTAACAGGGGAGTCATATGCCCAGTCTTGAAAGATCACAAGCCGACCAGCAATTCCACAGGGCCCTCCAAAAATGTGCACTTTGGCAGAAAGGAAACTCAAAATATTTGGTCTCTATGTCCTTCTATATGGAACTCTCCTCGGTCTCTAGCGTTACAGTATGTGGAAAGCATTCTTTAGTGCTAAAAAGCAGGTCTGTCAAGGACGGTAGGACACATAAAGCTTAAGCTAGTGCAACAGTGATCTAATGCTGACCATTTAACAGTTTCCAACCAGAGCAAAATATGAGAAATTCAAAACCAAACTACATTGCTGTCCAGAAGTTTAAATAAACTGTACAAGGCAAAAAAAGAAAAAAATCCTTAAATTACACAGCAGATCCAAAACTCCTAATAAGTACAGTATAACTAAATTGCCAGAGAAAATCCTGGGCATATCTAAACAATCCCATCTTGGTTTAGGATTTATTTATAGTTATTGTCAAAAAGAAGTACTACTGGGAGTTCCAAGATGGCTGCACATGGAGTAACAGCTTGTTTTTCGCTCTCCCAGTGTGAAATCAAAAACTTAGCAGAGAAGGCCAGTAGACTTGTGTTTATGGGTGAATTTCAGTACCTGGCTAGTAAGTACACTGCCTGGATGCCAATAATAAAGAAATATATAAGACTTGGAAAAAAATCAGCTACAAAAAGTGAGGAAGAAACACTGACTTAGGAGAGTTCAGCAGCTGCTCAGCAAAAAGTAATGCAACATGCAGACATAATTTCCAATAACCTACAGAAAGATATGACAACTGCATACAGACCTTGTTAAAATAAACAAAACACTGATAGAGTAACATTAACACAAACAAAAGGATGGAACAAATGGAAGAAGCTTTTAAGAGATATTCAAATGTGATGATAAAACTGCAAAAGTCAGAGGTCGAAATGAAGAAAAGGCTGGCTGAATATGAGATTGCTCAGGAAGAGAGGTTTCAAAAAATAATAGAATTAGAGAACATAGCACGTAGGGAAAACTTGAGATTTTCAGCTATACCAGAGAAGCTGGAAGGAACAGACTGCATTAAATTCATGAAAGCACAAAATAAGCAGCTGGACTAATATTCCAGAGCAGGATTTATTAGTTGAACGGGCACATTGTGTGTATGCTCCAAATCTAGCGATAAGAAACCAACCTAGACCTTTAATAGCACAGATGCAATCGTACCAGCAGAAAACTGATTTTGTCAAAACTGTGGCAGAAGGACAAAATACTAAAAATAGGTGACAGCAGAGTATTTGTGGAAAATGATTACTCATTGTACAATAGCCAAAACGAGAAGTAAATTCATCCCTCTATTCAAAGAACGCCGAGATGCAAGTGTGAAATTCAAGCTGCTAGATATATCCAGCTTTCTTCAATGTATTCTTCCCTGGAGGGACAAAATAATTTTTTGATGAAGTGCATGCCAAGGAGGAAAGACAAAAGTTTGTCCAACAAAAGCTCAGCTGTGAAACATAAGGAGATTTGGCTTCTCACTCTTTTGGTAATGAAGACCACAGGGAGACTGCACCTGTGAAACCTTTTCCAGTATTTCAAAGGAAAACGATGGAGAGAAGGAAGGGGGCACAAGAGTTGACCAGAAGAATCGAGAGTACATTGGAAATGAAGCAGAAATAGGATCTGGGTTGATGGAGAAGAACCGTAGTATAATCAATAACGTAATGTAGGATTACAAAGCATTAATTATGTTTGTAAAATATGATAGCACAAGAAAATCTGGAAAGATTGGACTTATTCAAAATTTATTTGCTGAGTGGGGGACTCAAGTATATGCCCTATTTCATGTTAATAATGTTCGGAAAAATGCTTTAGGGAGGGAACTGTAAGTAAAGAAAACACCTTTTCTTAATAGTATTGTATCGGTGTTGCATAGTTATCTTTGCGTGCTATTTTTGGGTGTAATAAGGATTGTAAACGGGTGTTATTTTCCTCTCCTCTTCTTCTTCTTGTGCAGTTTTCAGAAACAGGCAATATGGATTACCCCATGGGAGCCTGGTTAAGGGGGCATGACAGAGTTCAAATTGAGGTGCTTCTTTTTCATTCTTTCATGGGAAAATGACTGATTAAGGACCTTTGTGTTAAAACAGAGAGCAAGTAAATGAAAAAAAGAACATTGAATATTATAATCTTGTTTTTCTAGCCCTTGCAAACATCTATACTAAGTAACATTTTTGCAGCATGTCTCCATGGAGACAGTCTGGGAAAGAGAAACTGGAGACAGTCTGCATGGAAAACGAGTAGCTGAGGGAAAAGAAAAAAAAAAAGAACAGAGAAACTGGCTAGGACATAGTGTTCCCTGAAAACAATCAGGGGTTTTCCCAAGTGTGACAGCTTTAAAGATAATACAAAACCAGTTAGACTTGAAGTAAACTTCTCTCAGTTTTTTTAATGCATAGTGAATACTAATATAAACAGATGCTTTTGTTTTTTCTTGTTCACCCTTCTCTCTTTTTCTTTGTCCAGCTTTCAAAAATGTAGACACTGCAATGAAAAATGAATGAGGAGGGGAGGAGATGGGGGAAGAGCACAAGGGTCTGGTTAACAGAGTATGACAAAATAAAAATCAGTGTGCTTTTTCCCATGCTTCCATAGGGAAATGACTGGGTAAAAAACATAGGCGTTATCCAGTAATAAGTTTATTACAAAGCATGTAAATGAAAAAGAATATTAATATTCCAAGTCTTTCTTTCTGAGAAAGAAGGTACCCTTAGCAGTTCAGTGTCTGGTTTGCATGTCACTACAAGACATTTGACAAAGAAAAATGGCTTGGAGGAAGTGTTTACTGAAAGCATTCAAGTGCTTTCTCAACTGGGAGAGTTATATAGATATAAAAAATTAAATAGCATTTACTAATAGCACAGGCTGTACCATGCATCTTAGCATGAATAACCTTTATTTTGGGTTAATTTTAGCATGTCTGTGTAGCTATTAACTTGGAACTTATGTTCTTATTAGGAAGCAAAAACTTCAATATTTGAAGATGTACATAGATTTGTGTGTTATTGTAAAGTTTGCAAGTTTTAGGAGGGTTTTTTTTTGTTTGGGGGGGTTGTATGTTCTGTTTCATAGCTTTAAAAAAAAAAAAAAAAGTTATGTAAGATGTGACATAGGTGCAAATGGATATGACATGAAACAACTGTATTAAAGACCAAACTGCCGGACAGTAAATACATGTAACATAAAAGTTGGAACTAGACATTTAGCAAAACAGCAGTTGTATATAAAAAGTGGTACTAACAACTAAATAAGAAAATGATGTTTTCTGCAATATCTTTTAATCTAAATGTTCTTACAGATAAATATAAAAAAGAAAGAGCAGTGAACTATATTAAAAAATGTAGAGTGCAAATAGCTATGCTACAAGAGACACACCTGGAAAGAACTGAACATGTGAATTTGATAAGGAAAGGATTACAGGATGGTTATTCAGCGGAATAATTGGGGCAAAGGAAAAGAAGAGCACTTATTTTAACTGCAAAAGGAGCTCCAATAGTAATAGAAGAGGGGGAAAATTATAATAATGGAAGATACATAGTACTAGGGAGGAGGATTACGCTGGCATGCATATACACGCCCCCCTAAAACTGCTATAATGGACCTTAAGAAACTTTTTGGGAGAAAAGAATCAGCTTTCAGCAAGGAATATTACTTGTAGGTGGAGACTGGAATTTGGTTTGCAACAGTGAAGATGGGTCTGGGGGCCTAGAAGGGATAATACAAGGGAAGGTAGATTTTTGAAGAAATTTATGAAAATGTTTGGGATGGAAGATGTGAATTCAGTACTAGGAGTTTTGCGTGAATTTACATATTACTCAAGATACAAAAACGGGCTAGGTTAGATAGATTTTATATTTCACAGGAACATGTGCATTTAACTGTAGGTCTTGAAACGTACCCAATAACTATTTCAGATCATGCAGCAATAATAACTAAAATAAAAATGCAAGGTAATGAAATGAAAATGAGACTGGCGCTTCCCCACCTACTGGTTGAAGAGAGAGGAATTTAAGGAATGGGTTGTGGTATTAATTCACAAGCTACTAGAGAAGACAGATTTGTCTTCTGAAAACATAGCTAAGGAGTGGGATAAAATTAAAGTGGGGTTTAAAACTAGGTTGGAAATAAAAGAAAGGGAGATATGGTTAAACAGTAACAAGAATTATTTAGAGGGATTGACAAGTGTTAAAGTATTACAAAATAGGGGAAATCTCTCAGAACAAGAAAAGGAGCAACTTGCAGAATGCTAAACAGAAAATAAGGGATTACCTCGATAATATGCATGAGTTTAGAAAGATTGCTGTTAAGCAACTGTTTTTTGATAATTCTAGAGCACAAAATCTTTAGTACAACTCATCCAACAAAAAGTGGAAAGGGCAGTCACCAACCTTAGGGAAGGTCTATATTAAATTATCGAAAGTTGAATTCACCAAACGGTATTTCCATCGAAAATACCATTGAGCGAATTCTAAATATTACGATCGCAGTACAGTGAAGATCGGAAAATTTGCCCTTTCCTCACTCGTGTGATCTCGGAGTGGGGGGTGTGGAAGCGCAGCCCCTCCCCCAGAGCCAATGCAGTGAATGGTGTTTTCAATGGAAATACCGTTCGGTGAATTCAACTTTCAATAACTTAATACAGACCTGCTTAGGGAGCCTATGACAAGGAAGATAACAAGAGACCCTACAGAAGTATTAGAAATATTTCTAAAAGTTTATGAAAATTTGTATAAAGGCAGAGAAATATGGAAATCAAGAAAAGGTACAAATGGAAATGTTTATGGATGAATTAAATATGCCAAAGTTAGAGGTAGATGAGGATCAATTACTAACAGTTAGGATAGGAAGGGACGAGATATAAATGGCTATGTATAACCAATCTTCAGGAAAGTCCGCAGGAATAGATGGTATTCCTATGGATGTTTGGAAGTTGGGAGGGAAAAAACTGATAAAGATCTGGGAAACTTAGTTTAACAGTATTTTAAGAGGAGAAGTTCCACATCCTGGAAGAAGGCAGTGGTAACAGTAATACCTAAAGAGAGTAAAGATCCAGCTTTATACAGGCCCATTTCAATACTAAACCATGACCCTGAGGAAAGTAAATAATGTGGGAAGAAATAGCCAGGGAATTGTTATGGCTAGGCTTGTATAGGCCCTAGGGCTGATAGCCTAGTACCAACCTATGAACCTATAAAGTGTTTATGTATATAATGGCTAAAAGAATGGCAAAAGTGATACCAAAATTGACAGATATGGATCAATGTGGTTTTGTGGAGGGGAGGTAAACATTTCACAATATTAAAAATAACACTGATGACCTAGAGGGAAGCAGAATGCAAGAAAGTACCACTTTTATTGGTGGGTCTAGATGCAGAGAAAGCATTTGACAGAGTGGACTTGGATTTCATGAACACGGCAATGGAAGCATTTGCTTTCCCTGATACAATTATAAGGTTGATAAGGATATATGAAGGGTCGGAGGCGTGAATTAAAGTGGGTGGGGTCCTCTGATAATTTCTGCTTGAGTAGAGGAACCAGGCAGGGTTGTCCGCTTTCCCCTTTGTTGTTTGCATTATATTTAGAACCACTGGCAAAGAAAATAAGGGATTCAGAAATTCAAGGATATAACTGGTATATAGTAGCCAGGAAAAGCTGGCTGCATTTAAAGATATCATTTTATACATGACAAAACCAGAAAGGAACATTACAGTATTGTGTAACATTTAAAGACAGTTTCAGATCTTCTCAGGATACAAAATTAATGACGCTAAAACAAAGACAGTAGCAGTAAATTATGCACCCACACACGAATTTGTCCATCAATATCCATATTTATGGGGACATGATAAAATGAAATATTTAGGAATATGGATTAGAAATGACTCTGTGGTGGCAGCTAAGGATATGTGGGAAGAGACTAAACAGAAGATAATACAAACATTGAGAAACTGGAAGTTTTGTTATATGGATACTAAGATACAAGCCATTAAAATGTTTTTGTCCCTTTAGTCTTGTACACAGGTCAGGCATACTTTTATCAACCGGAGGAGAAATAGTGAATAGCAATTAAAAAAAAGTTGAAGAATTTTATCTGGGAAGGGAAGACAGCAAGGGTCAATTGGGATAAGCTGATTCTACCAATAGAACAAGGTGGACTAGGATTACTAAAATTTGAGGAGGTATTTGAGTAACACAGTTAAGGCTGTTATACATAGCACAGGCAGGAAAAAAGTTTTGTACCTAGCATAACGTTCCATGTTAGTTGTCCATCTCGCCTTCCTTCTTGCTGGATGGGTTCGGAGCCGATCCAAGGCTCCAACTCAGACACTTACTATAGCTCGAGATCTCTTTACTGGCTCGAGGCTACACCTTATTCCCAGAATGCCCAGCGTCAGCTACCCAGATCTTGTTTGAGATAGCTCACACTAGACATAATTATAGAAGATAATCCATAACTAAACCGGGATATACAGATAATTGTCATGGTTTGCTTGGTAAGCAACTAATAAAACAAATTAGCCAGTGAAACCATTCAGAAACTCCTCTCAATCCTAGAGGAAGGGGGAAGGAGGGAGGGACACAAGAAGGGAGGTGAGATGAAGGACAACTAACATGGAAAGTTATGGTAGGTACATAACTTCTTTACGTTAAGTTGTCTAATCTCGCCTTCATTCTTGCTGGATGGGACGGAGACGCTAGCACCTCAATCCTGGGTGGCTCAATGGAACAGACTCTTCAGAACCGTGGAACCAAAGGAAGCCCTGCCCTGGGAGACCACATCTACTTTGTAATGAGAAATTAATGTATGAGGATCTACCAAAGTAGCTGCTGCACAAATTGAATCTATGGGCAATCTAGATTGAAAAGCTACTGAAGTAGTTACTGACCTGGTTGAATGACCTTTGGGTTTTGCTGGAAGATCTTTCTGTCGCAAATGGTAGGTATGGGCTATGGTGTCTGATGACCATTTTGACAATGTTACTTTAGAAACTGGAAGGCCCTGTTTGTTGTTAGCAAATGAAAGGAATAACTGATCTGATATTCTCATCTCTTTAGTTCTATGGCGATAGAAACGTAGTTGTCTATGCACATCCATTTGGTGTAATCTGTATTCTGCCTTGTTGGAATGATTGGGGAAAAAGACAGGAAGTTCAATGGATCGATTCAAATTGTGTTCTGAACAAACTTTAGGTAGAAAAGATGGGTAGGTTCTCAGACAAAAGTACAGTTGTGTACACTTACCATTAATGTAGATGTTAGAGTGTAATCACTGTTACAGTCATTACAATTGGGGTTATCTGCTTGCAGTAGCCTTCAGTCAGCCTGATTAACAAAGTATTAGGTCCTGCGTCAGTTGCTGTCCCTTCTTCTATGACGTCAGGTCATCGGGGGTATAAAACATGCAGCCGACATCATTACATCAGTTTTTCTTACCCCAGATGTCAGGTGCCCCCCCTAATGGGAAGCAATTAAATCTATAATACAAGTATATACCTCCAACAAAAAAGCAAATACACCAAAAAGCTTTCTGAGCATAGTAAGTGAGAGTAGAGGTACAGCCAAAAGAAGAAAGGGGGCTTGGCGGCAGGGTAACCACAATTGCAACAGTGAATCCACTCGAACATCTACATTTATGGTAAGTGTACACAACTGTACTATGTTCTTCGTGTTTCACTGTTGCAGTCATTACATTTGGGTACATTCCCAAAGCTAAGGTTGGTTGGAGGAATTTAAATAGAATTAGGACCATCTATAATGTCCTGCAAGACTGCAGACGCAAAACCAGCTCTGGATTTAGAGAAAACTAGCAAATGATAATGCTTGGTGAAAGTATGTACAGAACTCCAGGTAGCAGCATCTAGGATGTCCCTTGTAGGGACACCCCTGAGAAAGGCTGTAGAAGTAGATGCAAACCTGGTTGAATGGGGTCTGATGCCCTGTGGGATAGGTTTTCCATGGTGCTTATAGCAGAAATGAATGCAGTGGCCTATCCATTTTGAAATGGTTGGCTTTGAAATAGCTTTCCCCTCTGTCCCTGCAGCAAATGCCACCAGCAGCTGTTCAGATTTCCTTTGAGGTTTAGTCCTGTCCAAGTACAATCTAAACTGTCTGTGCACAGCTAAGGAGTGCAGTATCCATTCCCCTTTATTTTGTGGGTTAGGAAAGAAGGTAGGCAAATGAATTGACTGATTAAGAGCCACACTGGATACCACCTTGGGCATGAAGGAGGGATTGGTTCTGAGGGACAACCTGTCCGCATGAAAGATGATGAAAGGCTCCACTGCCATAAGGGCCTGTAATTCAGATACCAGTCTTGCAGAAGTGATTGCTAAAAGGAAAGCTGTTTTCCAGGAAAGGAATTTTAAATCTGCAGTGGCAGCTGGCTCGAAAGGAGGAAGAGTGAGTTTCTCCAAGACAAAGATAAGGTCCCAGGCAGGAGTTGGCGCTCTCCTGGGTGGCCTTAAATTTTTGGCCCCTCTGAGGAACTGCTTGAGCAGTGGGCGAGAGAAGAGGGGAGGCTCTGTGTTATAATAAGCTGAAATGGCTGAGGCATGGATTTTGATGGAGGAAAAGGACAAGCCCTTATGAAGCATCTCAGTCAAATACTGTAGAATCTGAGGTAAATTGGGCACTGCTGCACTCATCCCTTGAGATTGGTTCCAGGTACAAAATCTTTTCCATTTTGCAGCATAAGATTTTCTAGTACTAGGCCTCCTAGCCTCAAATGATATCCATCACTGATTTGCTGAGGGGTAGTAAAGGAGAGATTAGGTAATTAGCCAGGCTGCTAGGTTCAGGGTTTGCAGCTGAGGGTGCAGAATCTGGTCCCCTGCTGAGACAACAGGGAAGGAGTCTGAGGCAGGTGCCTTGGAGCCAAGTGTGACACACTGTGCAGAAGGGTGTACCAGTGTTGTCGTGGCCAGTCTGGTGCAATTAAGGTCGTCCTTGGCTTGTCCTGTTTGATCTTTAGTTGTACTTTGGAGGGCAGAGGCAAAAGAGGAAAGGCATAAACTGGTAGTTTTTTTCCAGCTCAAAGATAGAGCATCCACTTTTCAAGCCAGTTTGTGAGGAATCCTTGTGCAAAATTTGTCCAATTGATGGATCTGGGGGGAGGCAAACAGATCTATATCTGGGCTCCTCCATTTGCCTGTCAACATGTTGAAAATCCTTCATTCCAGTTTCTACTCGTGTGGGTCCATAAGGTTTCTGCTTAGTCCATCTGCCAGTGTATTTAGTTTTCCTGGCAGGAATTGAGCTTGTAGATTCACTTGGTAGCTCAAGGCTGTGTTCCACAATGCCAAGGCTAGTCTGCAGAGGAGGTAAGAAGGGGTACCTGCTTGTTTATGTACCACATGACCATGGTGTTGTCCATCTTTACCATTAGTTGTCCTGGACGAATGTGGTCTTTGAAGGCAGTCAGAGCATTCTGTACAGCTAACGTTTCCTTTTGATTTATGTGTAGGTGCATCTGACTTGGGTTCCATTTGCCCTGAATGCACTTCCCTGCCAGGTGAGCCCCCTCATACATAGTCTGATGCATCTGTTGACAAGGTTTGGGCAGCAGGGGGTAGTGTGAATGGTAGTCCCTTGTTTTGGTGGCTGGCCTCTGCCCACCAAAGGAACTCTAGGCGTAGGCAAGGGATGATAGGAATCACTGCTTCTAGATCCTGTGAATGTTGACACCATAGGCTTTTGAGATACCACTGCAGTTTCCTCATATGCAGTCTTGCATATCAAATTAGAAGAATGCAGGAGGCCATAAACCCCAAGGCTTGCAGTATTTGCCTTGCAGATAACTGGGCTTTTGTGGCCACTTGTTTGAAGAAGGTTGTCAAAAGAATCCGTTTCTCTGGCGTGAGGAAAGCCATCTGGGAAGTTGAATTCAAGCTTGCTCCCAGGAATATAATTTGTTGACAGGGTATCAGGTGTGATTTCTTTTCATTTATGGTGTACCCCAGACAAGTCAGTACCCTTAGAACAAAGGCCAGATGATTCAAAAGTATGTCCTGGCTTTCTGCCTGAATTAGACAATCGTCCAAGTATGGGTATATCTGAATATCTCTTTGCCTGCAAAATGCAATGACTGGAGCTAAGCACTTTGTGAATACCCTGGGTGCAGTAGATAAGCCAAAGGGCACTGCAGAGAACTGATAATGCATGTAGCCTGCTTTGAAGCATAGGTATCTTCTGCAAGACTCCCTGATAGGGATGTGCAGGTATGCTTCTTTTAAGTCTAGTGTTGCCAACCATGCATCTTTGCCTAGCATAGGAAGCAGCTGGTGAAGAGTCAGCATCTTGAATTTTGGAATCACCAGAAAGGTATTGAGTAGAAAGGTCCAGGATAGGACGCCATGAATTGTCTTTTCTGGGTACCAGGAAAAGTCTCTAATAGAAACCTTGTCCCTTTTCCTCTTCTGGTAACAACTGAATAGCCCCCATATTTAAGAGAGAAAGTACTTGCTTTTAGGCCTCTGCCCACTGATTTGGGGGTAGACCTGGCCCACCCACTTGGTGTTGGTAACGTGTGGAAGTGAAATCTGTATCCTTGGGACACTATATTTAAAACCCATTTGTCCTGGGTAATGAGTTCACAGTTTTTGGCTTGCAGACCAATCTTTCCGCCTAAAGGAGCATTCAGTTGGAAAGTGCTTGGAAATTTTAAAAGCAAGTCACTGACACAGTTTTCCATGGGGGGGGGGTGAGCCTTACTACTCCCTGGTTTGGGTGTGGCAACCCCCCACTGCTTAGTCTTGTGCGTACCCTGTGACTGAAACCTGGGGTTTCTGCTGTGTCTGGGTTTGGTTTGAGAAGACCTGGATGGGGCCGTAAAGGACCAATTCTTAGAGGGCCAATGCCTACTAAATCTTGGAGGCTGAACTTGTAAAAAAATCTTTCACAGTTTGCATAGATTTAGCTTTATCTTCCATCTTTTTAAGAACTTCCTCAGCTTTGTTGCCAGACAGGCGGTCCTGATTTAAGGGAGCATCCAACAGTTTAGCTTTAACATGATCAAGCAAAGATTGCTCCTTAAGCCAAGCATGCCTTCTGAGTACAGACCCAGTGACAGCAGCCCTGCAAGAGGCTTCTAAAGAATCAAATCCACATTGCAAAGTATGTTTTCCAACCTGTTCAGCAGAATGCATTAAATCCTGTAATTCTTTACTTTCAGCACAGTCAGGAATAAACATCATTTTCTGTTTAAGCAATCCAATAATATGTTGTTGATACTTTACCATATGAAACTGACAGTTTAAGGCCCTAATGGCCATGGCTGCAGAAGTGTAAACCTTTTTACCCCATCTAGCGCCCTGGAGTCTCAATCAGAAGAGGTAGGATGTTTAGCAGTAGACGCCTTAATGCCCTTGGGTCACTGTGAATTTGTCTCTGGATACGCAACAGGATTTTTAAAAAGGAACTTGTGAGAATCAGGGACCCTGTAATATCTATCAGGTTTTCTGGGAGCAGGAGACAAAGAATCAGGGGCCAAACTAGATTCTGAAAAGGCATCATCAACAATGTCTAGTGCAGGAGGTATAGCTAAAGGCCTATGCTGAGGTAGGAGTAAGAAATCCCTAAGCCTCTTTTTGAATCTGAAAAATCCTGGCTTTTCCAGTGAAAATGCTCCCTTAAAGTGTGCAAGGTTTCACCAAAACAAAAATCCTCTGGAGGGGAAGCAGAGGGAATAGAGTCCTCTGCATAAGAATCCTCATAAGTAGATAAGGGTAAATCCAGATCATCAGAATAATCAGAATTCTGGTCAGAGGATTCATAAACAAATTCAGTCCTAGGTCTCTTAGAAGGGGGGGGGGGGGGTTGGCTTCCCCTGATTAGAGTTATAAGATCTTCAGCCATTCTTATCATTTGTTTTTTAGGCATAGAGGCCTATGCATGTGGCCTGGGCGTCGGTTTCTTAGGCATGGTTCAAGGTTAAGACCTTAAAGAAGGAGGCATTGGTTTAATATGCAAGTTCATAGGCCTGAAAACACCCTCAGAAGCTGGTGTCTGCACAGCGACTCCGGACCCATCCAAGGTAGAGACATCCGCAGGTTCCACAGTTGAAGCATCTCGCGGCATTCTGGACTCCGAATGGGTCTCAGTAGAGGCCTGCGAATCAGAAGTAGCAGATATCAGGGGCTGCGAAAGCGCCAGAGTACTGGTGACTGGCTTAGGAGAATCGTCGGCAGCTTTGGACCTAGGTGGCCTGTCTATCTTTTTGTTTTTTCGGAATACCGGTAGTCGGATGGCTAACCGACATTTCAGGATAACCGAACCGAGAACCAAAATATTTAGAGGCGAAAATATACAGACGATGGCTAGTGTGTTGATTAAATAAGGCACAAAACCGACAGCAAGGTATGTTGTGGTCAGGGCCTAGGCAAGGAATACAGTATGAATGAAAATCTTTGTGAGGTATTTGCTTTCCACAAGAAATGCAATTATTAACTTTTACTGACATCGGTAAGGAGCAAGAAAAAGTTTCCCCAATGAGGTACTTCGCTTTAGTTGAAGACTTCGGTTCTGAAACTCGAAAACGGAAATTTCAGGAGTCTGCTGACTGGCACTTGCGAAATGCTTCTGCTTCGGGCACCGCATGGCAAGAAAGACTGATGTAATGGCGTCAGCTGCAAGTTTTATACACCTGACGTCACAGAAGAGACAGCAATCTGCGCAGGACCCAAGACTTTGTTAATCTGGCTGACTGAGGGCTACTGCAAGCAGATAACCCAAATGTAATGAATGCAACAGTGAAACACGAAGAACATCTATTGTTCCACATATTAATGGCTCGACTAAAGGTTGTTCAGAGCTGGCCAGCAAAGATGCTCTTCAATTGGAGCTTCAGTCATTAGAGGAACTGATACTTATATTTGCAGAGATGATAATAAACATCAAACAGTGTTATGCTTGCCAGGAGCGAAAGTAGAAGATATGAGAACAGCCTTGGAACACCTTAATGTAAGGAAGTATGGATCTATTTTTACTCATGTTGGTACAAATAAATAATGTTAGGCATAGAATAAATAGAACACATTTAGGAAATGATGATCTATTTTAACCTCTATGAAACAAGATGATGCCGCTGACAACTCTGGAATTCTTGATGCAAGTATTCAGCAATCTGAGGATCCAGTATGTTTAGAAGGGGAGCAAAAAAAGAAAAAAAGGAAGAAGTTCACAACAAACAAGGAAGAAAAAGAAATTTATTAACGACTGTAAAAGAAAGAGAACACGCAGTAAAAAGGACTCTTTCTTATGTAACACTGTTGACAGGGAATGAAGATATCTGTCTATCAGAACACCCTCAGTCTACAGAAAAAGGCATCATCTTTCCAACGGAGGAGGTAGAAAAAGAGGCAAGGGGCAGGTGAAAAAGAAGAAATCAAAATTGAACGTGGAAAGATTGAAGAACATTACTGTAAGAAAAAAGAAGAGAAAGACAGATGTTGACTACATGACTCAAACTGTGGATTTACAAGACCAACTGGATGAGAATTTAAATACGCAATGAAAACAGTGGGATTAATAAGACCAATAGTGATGAAGATGTATCCTTCATAACAACTGACAGAGCAGATATCACTGTATTAGAAGCTGAAGGTTGTTCAGAGCTGGCCAGCAAAGATATTCTTCAATTGGAGATTCAGTCATTAGAGGAACTGATACTTTTATTTGCAGAGATAATAAACATCAAATAGTGTTATGCTTGCCAGGAGCGAAAATAGAAGATATGAGAACAGCCTTGGAACACCGTAATGTAAGGAAGTATGGATCTATTTTTACTCATGTTGGTACAAACTATGACACCCGCAAGGATTCTTTGACTATTACTAGGGAACTGACAACTCTCTTAGATAGTATTGCTTGTACTGGTGTTAGGACATATTTTTCACAAATAACCTATAAAAAGGATAGTCAATTCACTATGAACGAAAAGATTTTTTTGGGTAAATACCTGCATGGAAAAAAATGTCCTGCTTTAAAAAAAGGAAATGTGTACAGCATCCAAGCCTTGTTTTGGACACACAGGTGTTCAAACAGGATGGTGTACATTTGTCTAGATCAGGGAACAGAATTTTTGCAGCAGATATTTTGCAATAATTGACAAACACTAGGCAGGATTTTTGCCATGGCAAAAATTTAATAGCCCACAGATGGCAACATTTGATGCATCTCTGATGGTTGTTAATGCTAGGAGCATTAATAATAACGTTTTTTTTTATTGGAAAATGTGCTACGTTCACACAAGATTTAGGTTATTGTTTGTGAAACATGGTTAAAGAACAATGACTGGAAACCAGTTCTGTCAAGGTATAAATATTTTCACTAACAGACATTCTAACAAGAAAATTAAGTGGAGGTGTTATGATAAGGATTAAATATAGCTATGAGACCTGTGAGTATTACATGTTCAATGATAACACCAATAGTATAGACTGCGCAACTCTGACAATAAAGACAACCCTGGAACATACATCTATATCTATATTCCACCTGGTAAATACACCTGCTAGCCTTGAAGACTTCTTATCCTGGTGTTCTTCCACATACTCACAAGAAACCCTTATTCGGGGGGATTTCAACCTAGATTGGTTCACCTGTATATCAGAACCACCAAGTAATCTAATAAATCTCCATGGTTACCAGCAAGCTAGTCCAAATTCCAACTAGATGTGATAAAATAGCTAAAAGGGAATCCATCCTTGACTGGGTCCTAACTAACAACCCCACATTGTACCCCCACACAGGCAGTCTTCCAGACACCTTAAGTGACCACAACATAATATACCTTGTACGTAGTAGAACAAGCATATGCAAAACCACTAACTATAAATCCACTAGAAACACAAAAAAATTCTCTCCTGAGGTCCTCAATACTTTACTCTGTAACTGTGACTGGACCTCCCCCCCCCTAAAAACCCTTCCACTTGACCAGGCTGTAGCATATTTCAACAAAATATCACTACAACACCTAGACATTGTCACTTCATTGTGCAAAATCAAGGTAAGAACCTCTACAAACCCCTGGCTCAGTAAAGAAACCAAGCAAATCCTCAAGTCCAGAGACACTGCCTGGCTTTACTATCAGAAAAGCACAGAAACAAAGCCTAAGTACCAAGAACTGCGTAACCGTGCAAAACAATACATTAGGCTGGACAGAAAATCCTACTACAGGACATTGCAAACTAAATACCAAGACAACCCCCAAAATTTTGGAAAAATCCAAACCAGCTACTAGAACACACCCAAAAGGCTAGCCCCAAACCAACCACCCCTGACACTAAACTTCCCATTGAAACACAATTCAAGTCCCACTTTGTGAACTCAATTCTATCCTTAGTATCACAGGACAGTTTCAACCTCAAACCCCCAACACAAATAACACTAATACAAGCTTTACCCTCAAAACAGTTTCCACCACTTCATTCAAAAGCATGCTCTCCAAACTAAAAACCTCATCAACAGCAGCCGACCTACTCCCCCAGCTAATTCTTGAAACTCACAGCAGATGTTATTGCTATCCCAATCTCCACTCTCATAAACAGATCAACTGTTGAAAACTGTGCCCAAAATCTGGAAAATATCCTATGTTACACCCATACATAAAGGCGGGACCTCCACTGAACTTAACTGCAGACCCATTGCTTTACTCTCCCCCAGGCCAAAATCCTAGAAAAATGCATCCATACGCAGATGCTAAAATATCTCCTAGACAGCAACATCCTGTCACATACTCAACATGATTTCAGACCTGCCCATAGTACCACTACAGCCCTCCTCTGCTTCACAGACACAGTAAACTGTCTCAAAATCGAAGGCCTGCAGAGTGTCGACTCTTTTTTTTGGACATGTCCAAAGCATTTGACACAGTCTCACACCAAATCCTGCTAAACAAACTAAACCAATATCACCCATCAAATTCCACTCTTACCTGGTTCCAAAGTTACTTAACTGACAGGTAACCAAGCTGTGAAATGACAAAATTCTCTCTCTCCTCAGCTGCCCATAACTATAGGAGTCCCATAGGGTTCTATCTTAGGACCACTACCATTTACAGTCTTCACAAATTACCTCCATACAGCAAGCATCTATCATTCAGTATGCAGATGATACTACCTTAATCTGTGCTGCACAAAACACTCCCACCCTCCTGCAAATAACTCAACTAGCAATCCCCGACATTGAAAACTACCTTACCAAAGCCCAACTTATCCTCAATCCAAAGAAAATTCAGCTTATGATAACCAGTTCTAACAAAAACATTGATAACAGTCAAATCACTATCTACTCCACAAATGTTACTCCAATCGCTCCAGTGGCACAGGCTAAGCTATTGGGAATAACCATAGACTCCCACCTAAAATTTGACAGTCCTCTCAACTTTATTAAAAAAGTACATGCCAAACCATTTCTTACCAACAAACACAAGATCAGCCATTGCTCGCCCCCAACTTTTATCCAACCTACTCTATGCATCTCCCATTCTAATTTCAACAAAACTGAAATAAGCAAAATGGAAGCCTGCTATAACATAATTGCCCACTTTGCTGCAAATTGCTCATACAGAACTCATCACTGTACAGCTTTGAGACAGCTCCACTGGCTTGAACTGCCCAACCTCCTAACCTACAATCATCTCTGCCTCTGTCATTCTATCTATTACCTCCCCAATAAGTGTCCTGCCCTCAAATACCTAGTACAACATCACTCAGCCAAAATGCCCCTTAGATCATCAAGCAAACTACTACTAGAAGTCACCAACAGACATAACAGCTTTGGAGACGCATTACATAGTTCAGTGGCTAAAAAATGGAACTCTCTCCCCACTAGCATACAAAACACATCATCCAAAGTCTCCTTTAAAAACCTCATTAAGCAACATCTCAAGTAAAGTTGGCAGTGCCATGACTGCCCAGGCTAGTGAAAGCAGATAAGGTACACATACTAAACCTAGAGTACTTGATAACAGTTTTCACTCTTACAAACACTGGCTAATGTACAATGTATGTACTGTATCTGTGTACTATGTATGTAATTCTACCTATGTTCCAAAGTTCAGCTGTACACAAAATACAAAATATAAACTGCTGGAGTGTATAGACCACCAAAGTCAAGTGCAGATGACCTAGAGGAATTCATACATTTCTTGCATGAAACACAGGAGGGAAGAAGGGAACTTAAATTTACCAGAAACAGACTGGAATATTGATTTAACAACATACTGTAACTTCAAGTCAAAACTAAACCAATGCACAGAAGGTTAACTACAGATTATACAGAAGCAAAACAGTCACTATGTAAACCTAACTCAAGTGAGGTGTTCATTGGAAAATCAGGCGGATATTCTTCCATAAAAACAAGATATCTGATCAAGGTGACAGACAAAAAGCATAAGAAATGGAAGAGAGGTCTAACTACAACTTTGAAAATTGAAACAAACAAGCTGGACAAACAGATTATACATAGTGCAAGACAAGATGAAGAAAATTTATATAAAGGGAAGGAGTTGATAAACTGTGCAGATTCAAAATGATCTATAATCTGTTGTGTCTGAGAATATTTACCAAATCTTATGTCCACAAATGGGGTGGTAAGTTGTCCTAGTGACATTCAGGTAACCTCAAATACTGCAATCAAATTAGATTGAAAAAGAACTGCAGAACTCCGCTAATGATTAGCAGTATTGCATAAGTTACTATCAGAACTGGATAGGTTCGACTTGAAACCATATATCAGCATGCATATGTTGAAAACAGATCCATTTACCATCTGTAACATGATGTTCTATAACAAAATAATAAACTTTACAAAGATTTAACTTGACAGGGTCATGCACAAAACACTGATCAGTAAATTAGTACAACTAGGTACTGATGCACTCTTGATAAGATGGATAGCTGCATGACTTACAAATAGACATGGCAAGTACCATACAGCAACTGGACAGGCAAAATCCTTAGTCTATATGCAAGCACCTGAAATTGGGTAAACTGATTATGTGTACAGGTAAGGTGTGCAAAACAACTTGACTTTGACCCTTTATTTTGGGGATAAATGCATCACAAAGTAAGCATATGAGATTTGGTTTAAAAGCTACATATCAACCACCTTAGGCATAAAGGAAGGATTAGTGCGTAAAGATACCCTATCCTTATGAAAAATCAAAAAGGCTCTACCGCCATAAGGGCCTGCAACTCAGAAACCCTTCTTGCAGAAGTAATGGCCAACAAAAAGCAGTCTTCCATGACAAGTATTTCAATTCAGCAGTAGCCAGGCTCAAAGGTTGTAGAGTAAGTTTCTCCAACACAAAATTGAGATCCCAAGCAGGAGTAGGAGCTCTCATTGGGGTCTTATATTCTTTGCCCCTCTAAGAAATTGCTTGAACAAAGGATGCGAAAACAATGGTGGGTCACAATCATGGTGAGCTGAAATTGCTGCAGCATGAATCTTAATGGAAGAGAAAGACAAACCTTTGTCCAATAACTCAGTAAGATATTGAAGAGCCACACTCAAATTAGGCTCAGAAATCTCCAAATTGTTTGCTGCACTCCAAAATAAAATCTCTTCCATTTTCTCATTACACTTTCCTTGTACTAGGTCTTCTGGCTTCCATAATCACATTTAAAACTTGTTGAGGAAGTTGAGACCTGCTGTCTTTCAAAACAGAATATGCCAGGCTGTTAGATGAAGAGAGTGAAGCTTGACATTGAGCAGGTGACCGTCCCTCTGAGACAACAGGTGTGGAATCAAGGGTAAAGGCCATGGAGGCTTCCTTACCAGACTCCTCAGTAATGGGTACCAGTGCTGCGAGGCCAATCTGGAGCTATTAAAATCATCCTTGGCTTGTCTTGTCTGACCTTTAGAAGCACCTTTGGGAGAAGAAGCAGAGGTGGAAAAGCATACACATGAAGATTTTTCCAACTGAAAGCAAGAGCATCCACTTTCCAAGCTGTGTGATGAAACCTCTTTGTGCAAAACTTTGGCAGCTGGTGGTTTAGTGGAGAAGCGAACAGATCTATGTCTGGAGTTCCCCATGACACTGTCAATTTTGAAATACATGAAGATCCAGTTTCCACTCGTGGGGATCCATGATTTGTCTGCTTAACACATCTGCTAAGGAGTTCTGTGCTCCGGCAGAAACCTTGCCTGAAGAGTTAGTTGCAAGCTGAGCGCAGTCTCCCATAAAATCATTGCTTGCCTGCACAATGGGTAAGAATGTGTTCCCTCTTGTTTGTTGATGTACCACATGACAGTTGTGTTGTCTGTTAGAATCAACACCTGCCCTGGAAGAAGTAATTCCTTGAAAGCCATTAATGCAAACTGGACTGCTAACATCTCTTTCATGTTGATATGTAGATGCTGTAGTCTGGCAGGCCACTTGTCTTGTATCCACTTTCCATTTAGATGAGCTCCCCAAGCAATGTCTGAGGCATCTGTCGTTAGAATCTGACTCGCCTCTGGCAGGGTCACAGAGAGTCCCTTGTTTAGGTGACATTCCTGACCCCACCACAAAAATTCCTTTTGAATGCAAGGTATTATTTGAATGACAGTGTCCAAATCCTGGCAGTGCTGTGTCCATACATTTTTGAGATACCATTGCAGCTTCCTCATATGCAGTTTGGCATTGGGAAGCACCAGAATAAGATGCCATGAACCCTAAGGCTTGAAGGACTGTCCTTGCAGTCAGCCCGGACTGAAGAGATAGTTGATGGAAGTAACTGGAAAGATTCTTTTGTTTGTCCGGGGTTAAAAAAGGCCATCTGGGCTGCTGTATTCAGTCTCACACCCAGAAAGCACATGTCTTGAGAGGGTACTAGACTGGACTTTATTTCGTTCACAGAATACCCTAGGCATCTTAGCACTGCTATGACATATTCCAAATGCTGTAGAAGGTCTTCCTTTTCTTGAGCCAGAATCAGGCAGTCGTCCAAGTAAGGATAGATTTGAATTCCTTTTAGCCTGAAGTAAGCTATCACTGGAGCCAGAACCTTTGTGAATACTCTGGCGCAGTAGATAAGCCAAAGGGCAATGCAGAGAACTGATAATGAGAATTTCCAGCTCGAAAACGCAGATACTTCCTGCAACTTAGTCTTATAGGCACATGAAGGTAAGCTTCCTTGAGATCTAAAGTTACCATCCAATGATCTTTGCCCAGCAGAGGTAAAAGCTGGTGTAACGTCAACATTTTGAACTTGGGAATGTCCAGATAAGTGTTGAGGATAGATAAATCCAAAATTGGTCTCCACGTGTTCCCCTTCTTCGGTACTAGGAACAGGCGAGAATAAAATCCTAGGCCCCTTTCTGGCAAATGGCCCCTATTTGGAGCAACAGAGAAATTTGCTTGTGAGCCTCTGTTCTTTGTAGAGGAGGAATGTCTGGCATGCCTTTGAAAGGAGGCAAGGTATGGAAATAAAACCTGTAACCGTGGTGAATGATATCCAGAACCCATCTGTCTTGGGTAATTAAATCCCAATTTTCTTTGAAAAGAGACAGCCTTCCTCCCAAAGGTGCTGCCAGGCGAGAATGAACTGGCAGCTGAAAAGGCAGGTCATTGGGTCTGCTTACGAAAGGACTGACCCCTGCCCTCACCAGAAGTCTGAGCAGGGGAACTCCCGGTCCTAGGCCTAAAAGAACCTTGAGCTCTGCCCCTACCACGTCTAGACCTACCCCTAGACTGGGAATCATAAGCAGGATAAGTCCATCCCTTAGTAGGCCAATTTCTACTAAACTTGGAGGCTGCACCTGCAAAAATCTTTAACAGTTTGCATAGACTTAGCCTTGTCCTCCATTTTCTTTAAAACTGCTTCCACAGGCGAACCAAACAACACATCAGACTGTAAAGGAGCATCCAAAATCCTTGTTTTAACATGCTCAGCTAAATTCTGATCTCTCAACCAGGCGTGCCTACGAAGAACAGAACCAGTGGCAGCCACCCTCGAGGAGGCCTGCACAGCATCAAAACCACACTGCAAGGAATGTTTACCCACCTGTTCAGACACATGAACTAAATCCTGCAACTCTTTACACTCAATACCTTCCAGAGCATCCACCTTAGATTTCAATTGTGAAAGGAGATAATTCTGATATTTTAACATGTGAAACTGACAATTCAACGCCCTCATGGCTAAAGTGGAAGAAGTATACACTTTCTTTCCCCATCTATCCAAAGCCCTTCCCTCTTTATCAGGAGGGACAGGATTTTTAACAACAGAGGCCTTCACACCTTTAGGCCCCTGAGAGACAGTTTCCGGGTCTGCCCTAGGACTCTTAAAACGATACTTATGAGCTTCAGGCACCCTATAGTACCTATCCGGTTTAACTGGGGCAGGAGGCAAAGAATCAGGATTCAGGGAAGCCTCTGCAAAATCATCTTCCACCACATTCAGAACAGGAGGTATAGCTAAAGGCCTATGCTGGGGTAAAAACAAGAATTCCCTAAGCCTCTTCCTGGAATCAGAGAAATCTTGACCTTCCCATTTAAAATGCTCCCTCATGGAATGCAGAGTCTCTGAAAATGAAAAATCCTCAGGAGGAGAAGCTGAAGGAGTAGAATCATCCACATCAGAATCAGAATAAGGAGGATACTCCTGCAAGTCTTCAGCCAAAGACTCAGAAGCCTCGAACATTGCTCAAAACTCTCAAACTCAGGTTCCACCCTAGGCCTCTTATCAGGAGGGGCATAGAACCTCTAATCATAGTAATCAAATCCTCTGCCATTTTAAGCATATGTTTCTTAGGCAAAGACCCTGAAGCACTAGGAGAAACCCCACTGAAGCTAAACTTGGCCTGCCTCTCAAAGAAGCCTTGGAAACAGAAGGGAGGCTCTAACCACCTTAGGAAGAGAGGGAAGAACAGCCACCTGAGAAGCCCCCTCAGCCTGGCCTACTTCCTGAGAGGATACATCCTGTAACAGTAAAGTCTCTCCCTGAGACTCCAAAGAAACTCCTGGCAGAACCTCCGGCTCCACTGAGCCTTCTATTGAACCCACGTCTGCGACTGTCGCTTCTTCCACTCTAGGCTTTGCTGCTTTGTCCTTGCCCTTTTTGGCGAAGCGGGCCGGAGCATCCGACGGCATTTTATAATTACAACGCTTCCCAAAAACTAACCTGGCACAGTCTAACCTTCTCTTAATAGTGCGTTTGTTAAATCTAGCACAAGAGCGGCATCCAACAACGTCGTGCTCAGGCCCTAAACAAGGTATACACAAAGTATGGTAATCCCTATGAGGTATCTGTTTCCCACAAGAAATACAGTTATTCACTTTTTCTGACATCCGGTTAAATACTGAGGCAAAAAAAACCCAAAATATTCCCCAACGGGGTACTTAGCCAACTTTGATTCGGTCTGAAACTCTGACTTCAGAAACTTTCAGAACGCCAACCTGCACTCGCAAAATTGCTTCTGTATCGGACCATGCGGCAAAAAAGACTGAAGATATGACGTCGGTCATGCGCATTAGTACCCTGACGTACCAACGTCAGTCTAATGCGCCCTGACCGACGTCAGCCATATACTTTGGTATTCGGGCCGACTGGACAGCGGACTACCCAATAGTTAGGACTGCAGCAATGTGGAATGAAGAACATCACAAGATCAGCCATTGCTCGCCCCCAACTTTTATCCAACCTACTCTATGCATCTCCCATTCTAATTTCAACAAAACTGAAATAAGCAAAATGGAAGCCTGCTATAACATAATTGCCCACTTTGCTGCAAATTGCTCATACAGAACTCATCACTGTACAGCTTTGAGACAGCTCCACTGGCTTGAACTGCCCAACCTCCTAACCTACAATCATCTCTGCCTCTGTCATTCTATCTATTACCTCCCCAATAAGTGTCCTGCCCTCAAATACCTAGTACAACATCACTCAGCCAAAATGCCCCTTAGATCATCAAGCAAACTACTACTAGAAGTCACCAACAGACATAACAGCTTTGGAGACGCATTACATAGTTCAGTGGCTAAAAAATGGAACTCTCTCCCCACTAGCATACAAAACACATCATCCAAAGTCTCCTTTAAAAACCTCATTAAGCAACATCTCAAGTAAAGTTGGCAGTGCCATGACTGCTCCCCAGGCTAGTGAAAGCAGATAAGGTACACATACTAAACCTAGAGTACTTGATAACAGTTTTCACTCTTACAAACACTGGCTAATGTACAATGTATGTACTGTATCTGTGTACTATGTATGTAATTCTACCTATGTTCCAAAGTTCAGCTGTACACAAATCTATTAATTCCCTTTATTTTTAAATTAATATTTTCTTGTTTGTTCTCTCCACTGTAACTGTTGATGTGCTGCATACCACTGTAAAAACATGTCTATTGTAATTTGTGGTATACTGATCATGTCTAAATATCTAAATGTATCTATAATTTTTCTATGTGGATCTTTTCTCCCTGGGCCTCTGCTGAAAAAGGGCCTTTTCAGCTCAGACACGCCCAGTTAACAAATGTAAAATACAAAATATAAACTGCTGGAGTGTATAGACCACCAAAGTCAAGTGCAGATGACCTAGAGGAATTCATACATTTCTTGCATGAAACACAGGAGGGAAGAATATAATACTAACTGGGAACTTAAATTTACCAGAAACAGACTGGAATATTGATTTAACAACATTAGTAAGGAAATTATTCACAGCATATATTCAGGAACAACTGTTTCAGATTGTAAAAAAACCTACCAGGGGCAGACCATACTAGACATTGTTTGAGTTCCCGAAGAAATTACTGTAACTTCAAGTCAAGTTTTACCACCACTGATATGCAGTGATCATGGAGTTATAAAGGTTAATTTGTTGCTAGATAATTCTGCCAAACTAAAAACTAAACCAATGCACAGAAGGTTAACTACAGATTATACAGAAGCAAAACAGTCACTATGTAAACCTAACTCAAGTGAGGTGTTCATTGGAAAAACTGCAGATAGAATGTGGAACATTTTGAAAGAGAAATTACGTTCGAGTGCAAAAAAATTTAAAAAAATGTTTAACAGGATCTAGGCAAACAACATCAGGCGGATATTCTTCCATAAAAACAAGATATCTGATCAAGGTGACAGACAAAAAGCATAAGAAATGGAAGAGAGGTCTAACTACAACTTTGAAAATTGAAACAAACAAGCTGGACAAACAGATTATACATAGTGCAAGACAAGATGAAGAAAATTTATATAAAGATATTGAGAATAATAGGAAACCTTTTATAGATGCACAAGATATGGAAGGAGTAATGACAAATTGATAAACTGTGCAGATTCAAAAATGATCTATAATCTGTTGTGTCTGAGAATATTTACCAAATCTTATGCAAAACAGTTTGGCTCCACAAATGGGGTGGTAAGTTGTCCTAGTGACATTCAGGTAACCTCAAATACTGCAATCAAATTAGATTGAAAAAGAACTGCGCAAACTGGATCCAAACAAAGTGCAGACAGGAGACAGAATTTATAACAATGACTCGACAGCACTTCAGCAAGAATTAACAGTACCATTATATCTATTATTCACTAGGTCATATAAATATGGGGAAATTCCTCCAGATGGAAGACATGCGATTAAACCTGTTTTTAAGGGAAAGGGGAGTAGGTCACACCCAGAGTCATACAGACCCTTAAGTCTACTTTCATGTTGTTGTTTTTCTTTCGGCTTTTCCCGGTTAGGGGTCGCCACAGCAGAACTCCGTTCCGCTAATGATTAGCAGTTAATTTTTAAGGTGCCAGCCGATGGAGAAGGTTACATTGCATAAGTTACTATCAGAACTGGATAGGTTCTGACTTGAAACCATATATCAGCATGCATATGTTGAAAACAGATCCATTTACCATCTGTAACATGATGTTCTATAACAAAATAATAAACAGCTATGAATGAAAAATTGTGCTGTGATGTAATTTACAAAGATTTAACTTCAGCATTTGACAGGGTCATGCACAAAACACTGATCAGTAAATTAGTACAACTAGGTACTGATGCACTCTTGATAAGATGGATAGCTGCATGACTTACAAATAGGACATGGCAAGTACCATACAGCAACTGGACAGGCAAAATCCTTGGTTACAGTCAGTGTCCCACAGGGCTCTGTCCTAGGCCCTTACTTGTTTAGATTGCATCTTTCAGACCTAACTTTTTCATCTGAGGTGTTCTACAGTCTATATGCAAACGACCTGAAATTGGGTAAACTGATTATGTGTTACAGGTAAGGCATTTCTGCAAAACAACTTGACTAAATTGACCATTTAATTTGCTGATAAATGCATCACAAATTAAGCATATGAGATTTGGAAGACATAAATTAAAAGCTAAATACTTAATACAGCACAAAGTAATTGAAACTGTAGACTCATTTAAGGACCTGAGTATATGGGTAGATTCAGCTATGAGTTTTTCTAATCATATCAACCAACTGGTTAATGACAGTTATAGAACTATAGGTTGTATAAAAATATTTAAAGTTTAGGAAATCAAAAATGATGAAGTCATTGTTTGTTAGTTACATTAGACCCAAACTTGAGTATGGAATAACAATAATGGAAACCCTATAAGAAAACAAGCATGAGTAAACTGGAAAGAGTACAGCAGAAATATACCAAGGGTATCCATGAATGTGAACATTTAAATTATTATGAAAGACTAAAATATCTGAACTTGTACAGCGTCTCTTACAGATATCGGAGAAGAGATCTTATTCAGGTATATAGGGCATTTAGTGACAACTACCTCTGGGAATGTTTGGGGTTAACACAAAGTACTAGAGAATCAAACAACCTATGTAGAAGATTCTATAGGAATGAGATGTGTACTAACTGGTTCTCTGACAGAGTAGCTGATGCATGGAGCAGACTACCAAATTACATTAAAGCAAGTACTAGTTTAGATATTTTTAAGAACAGCCTGGATACTTACTATGGGAACAAGTGTTTTGGTATACTGACAAGCTAGAAAAGCATTAATGCCTGTACTTGAAATATTTGTACGTATGTGTGTCTGTAGAGAATTGAAAGACACTATTAGGACTAGTACAGCAACAGATAAATTTAGGTTAGCTTTTGAAGCTAAGCATAAGCCTTCCTATCATCAACCAAGACAGTGGGACATGACAGGGTACCTGGATGTTCAATATCACCAATGAATACACTTCTACTAAATGAAAATTTAGTCACAAACATGGATATTAGCATCACAGACGGTAGCTAGCGTTTTTTTTTTTTTTTTTTTTTTTTTGCTTCCCCTGTCTCCAACTTAGTTTTCACCATCTGCCCTTTGTTTACCAGGTCTACCAGACCAACTTTAGCCTCCCCTAGGCTCAATTTTTGCAGCAGTAAAATAAAATCTGATGACAAGCACAACACAAACAAAAAAAGTTACAGCAATAACATTGAAGAAAGGAAGGTGGGCACGGTATCAAGAAAGGGTAAGAAAATAAGACAGTGTGTGAGGCATAACATTTGAGGCACAGGAGGCAAAGTAGGCCTACAAACGAACAAGATGACTGGCAAGAGAGAAAGCCAAGGAGCATGGCACTGTTAATGCCATAGGTAAAAAGCTGTACTTACGAAAGGGAAACTACCTAACAGTTCAGAATGCCCCATAAAGTGAGAGAGAATACTGTCACTACAGAGAGAAAAAGGAATTAGAAGACAGAATGAAGAATTGATGAGTCAAAGGGAGTGGGTAGCACAAGCTAACAAAATGAGGATGCAACAGCTGCAGTAAATGAAAATGAAGAATTGTGAGGAGCTAAAAGTTACGCTGGTTAATCAAGAATGAGTTTAACTTAAGCCAAGAGATTACAAAGAAAGTATATTTAACAAAGAAGATGGGTGGGATTGCGTTATGGTAGAAGCGGTTCCAAGCAGCCAAGGGACTTGGGGAAAGGACAAAGAATCAGCTGCATAAAGGTGACCTTCATAGGCTGGTACTAGGCTATCGGCCCTAGGGCCTATACAAGGCTAGGCCATAGCCATAACAGTTGCCTGGCTACTTCTTCCCATAGCATTTACTACCCTGGACCCCTGTCTAGCAGGGCGACTGACGTGATCTCTTCAACACTTGGATTAGGGTGAAAAAAAACTGCTGTAAGACACCACTGAATTACTGTAACATACACTTTAGTTTGCTATATATATCTGGGCAGCAACACTGTATGATTAAAATATTCTATGCTTACCAGCAATTTCTTTCAATGAAACTGGGCTGCAAAAGCAACAGGACTAATGCATATAAGATGGGTTTGTGCAACTTTAATAGTCATGATTTAGATTCAAACTACTGTCCTGTAATCAAACACAGGAATACAGTAGCCCTGAAGTGCAAGAATTCAGAGTAAACAAGATGTTCTAATACTTAAAAAAAACATTTCATAAGACAGTGCTGACAGCAAAGTCAGACTAACAGTGTTGTGACACAATTTAGAACTGGTATTGACTATCACAAATGATGCGAGTAGGAGACAAGAGGTTCAGCAGAGAATCACACTACACCAAGGTGTCATCACTCGCAAGCTGTTAACAGTCACCTAACAAAATGTCACTCAGTGCATTAATAGCAAGCAGAGCTTTAAATTTAAGACTAAGCCACTAATATAGTAACCAGGGGTCACAAAAGAGGAGCACAATGCTCCCAACTCTCGGCCTTTCGTCCGACAGTGATATGATGGAATGTGTTAAGAGCAAAAGCTAAAGGGTAACGCTTCCAAAATAAAGTTATGCAGTCTAACATAGATTCACACTGTAATAGAACCAAGACAAGCAAATTTGAAAAATGCAGCCACACTGAGCAGGTTATGGCCTACAGCAAGCTTGCTTAGCAGCAGTGTTCAGATACAATACTGCACAACAGCACATGCAGTTAAAAAAAAATGTATTTATCCAAGTAGACCCATCTAGGCATGTGTTTATTTTTTAAGGCAACCAAGAAGTATTGTCTGGTTAAGTAACTTTAAATGATGCACATTTCCGGAAAAAAAAAACACTCAATGATGCACTGAAAAAAGAAAACTGTAAAAGATAATGAACAAATGAATAAGAGAGAGATACATAAATTATATTAATTAATTAGAATTATACAATGACCCCCCCCCATAATATTACAAAACGTGCAAGCTGATTGGCCAGCGTGCCCGTTGTAAATCCCACAATATACCAATGGAAAAATAGGTCCGATTGCCCGAACATTTCTCAGTTGGTATAAAGTCCTCAAAATATATTTTTTTAAACAAATAAAAAAAAAAAAAGGAGAAAAAAACGGAGCAACAGACACTTTTTCTCCGTTGCTTCCGTTTCTAAGCACTGATGTACTGGGTATGTGTGGGAATGCAAGTCCCATACGCATGTTCAGTACATCAAAACAGGGAAGCCGTAACACCACAATCAGTGGAAGAACAGTAATGTGCCGTTATGCAAAGACATTATTTAAGAAAAGCAAGTATTTTTTTTCCTAAATGATGTCATTGTATAATAGCAATAACCAATTCCGTGGTTGTGGTATATTGAAATTTACCCACGGTTGGCTTTATTTAATCACTCGGGCTTCGCCCTCATGGTTAAACCACACCAACCATGGGTAAATCTTCAATATACCACACCACGTCGTCGGTTACTGCTTTATTACTACACAATATATAAAAAATATTTTGTGATCAACACTTCTCTAGGTTCCTTTAAAGGCTTGTCCAGGGATAGTACAATTGTGTAAGTAACCTTACCATAACAGCAATTGTTGAAATGAACATTGATGCAGTAGTCTTAGCTATACGGGTTTATATCCAGCCAAGGATACAACAGCCAGCCAACTTCCATAGTTTCATAGTTTAGTACTAGGCTATCAGCCCTGGGGCATTTGTAAGCCTAGCCATAGTGATGTGGCTTTCGCCACCCCATGAAATGGTACAAAAAAATGCACAGAATAGATTTAGAATACTGTGCCTCTTACTAGTAGTCACACAGTGAAGGTCCCCTTATATAACAGAATTAGTTTACTGTGCCCCTGTCTAGTAGTGACACAGATGTGACCCCTGAGGTAAACTTACAATCTCCCATCCACTCATCAAGATTTCTCTTGAAGAGAGTCAGTGAGGGGGGCTCTGCCTAACATGAACTGGGATCTTGTTCCAGAGCATGGGAAGCCTCAGGGTTATGAATCTATTCCTCCAGCATGTCCTATTCATACTTGTGCCGAGGTTTAAGTCTTTAGCTCTCATGGTTCTGATGGATTTGGATTTTTTTGAGGTGGAGCATGTCCATCAGTTCCTGATTGGACATGGCCTTGTACGTCAGGCAGAGATCACCTCTGAGCAGGTGGTATGCTACTGAATAGAGCTAGAGTTTCTTTAGTCTGGCAGAATAAGACATATGTTGGAGACCCTTGATCCTCTTGGTAAGGTACTTTTGTGGTCTCTCCAGCTGTTGCAAATGCTGGGTGAGGTACATACCAAATGGGGCATTGTACTCAATCATGGGTCTGATGAGGGAGGAGTATAGGGGTACAATGACATCCTTGGATCTGGATGTGAATCCCTTCATGATAAGGTGTGCAAGGTAGAATGTCTTTCTAACCACTTTGGCAACGTGGGTGTCAAATGAGAGGTCGCTGTCGACTTGGGTCCCTAGGTCTCAGATTACTTTTTCCGTACTCAGTGGGTTGCTGTCTATGTGATAATTTGTGGGTACTTTGTTTTTCCCAAAGGGGATGACTATGCATTTTTTGGCATTTAGTTTAAGGCCAGTACCAGTTGTCCGTTTCTGTGAGGCCTTTTTGTAGGATGTATGTGTCCGCTGGTGTATAGACTATGGCGCCTAGTGTGCAGTCATCTGCGAACTTTGTCAGCCACAACCCTCCCATGTTTGCTTTAACATCTGAGAAATAAATGCCGAACAAGAGGGGTCCCAGGACAGATCCCTGTGGGACACCACTTGTGACTGGCTTTGAGTCTGACATTGCTCCAGCGATTTTAACTTTATGGGTTCTGTCCTTTAGCCAGTTTGCAACCCATCTAGTGACATAAGGGTTTACGTTTAAGCTGTTGAGCTTATCTATGATGCCTGAGTGGGGTATTGTGTCGAAGGCCTTAGCCAAGTCCAGGTAGGCTGTATGGACTGCTTTGCCCTCATCAATGGCTCTAGTGAATGTTTCGAAAAAGTCAACCAGGTTCAAAAGGCAGGATCTGCCCTTTACAAAGCCGAACTGGGTGGGGTCAAGTGTCTGCAGGTCCCCAATGTCTCTGTTTATGAGTTCCATAATGATTCTTTCCATAGCTTTGCAGTAGCTGTTCCTCTTCAAGTCACATTCCACATGCCCAAACTGTTAGGTAGCCTAAGTTGAGCTCACTAAAAGACACATTTAGGTGCCAAGCCCTTCAGAGCTTTCCTGACAACAGAAAACAGGGTGGCTGAGCCCTGCAAGGATAATGCTAGTAGTAACAATAAAAAAAAATATGCCAAAAAACAAGGTGGGTGGAAGGAGGAACAGCTACTGCAGCACTAATCATCTGAACATTTACCATTACGGTAAATTTATTTATACAACTGCATTATGCTCATCATATGGATTACTGCTACTGTAACCTTGGATATATGGGTACATTACTCTAGCTTACTACATTTGGGAGGTGGAAGAAGAGAGTAAAGGAGCCCATGGAGAATGGTCTTAGTAAAGCTTAATCTTAAACTAAGAAAGGAATCAAGTCTATGGTGCATTGCAAACGTATGCACAGGGGACCAAGTAGCAGCTTCTAGAATACTTCTAGAATCTAACCCTTTCAAAAAGCCACAGGTGAAGTCAAGGCCCTCGTATAATGGGCCTTCACCTTGCCTTGAATAGCTCTGTTATGGTGAATATAACGGAAGGTAACAGCCTTAAACAACCATTAGGAAATACTCTGTTTTAACTTGGGCTGCAGCTTCTTAACTTCACAAATAAAAAACTGATCCGAAGAGCTGAAAGATTTAGTTCTGTCAAAACAGTATCTAATCTGTGGACAGCCAAGGTATGGAGAATCCTTTCTCCCTCATTTTTAGGTTCAGGAAAGAAAATAGGGAGATAGTTTAACTTCATGCAAATCGGATACTACTTTAACCATAAAAGAATGATAATATCTCATAAAAACCCTGTCCCTACAGAAAATGAGACAGGGTCGGCTCACAATAAGCCCTTCCAACTCAAATACCTTTCTTGAAGAGGTCAGAGCAATCAGTAGAATTGCTTTCCATGTTAAGGACCTCAAGTAAGCCAGATTAGCTGGTTCAAAAGGAGCAAGTATTAGCTTCTCTAACACAAAATTAAGATACCAAGGAGGGATCACTGGTTTTCTTGGAGGCATCTTAAGCAAAACCCCTTTCAAAAAAGTACAGTTTTGTACCCACCATAAATGTAGATGTTCGAGGATCTCCATTGCTGCAGTCCTTACATATGGGTAGCCCGCTGTCCACAATCGGCCCGAATACCAAAGGGCTAGAACTGGCGTCGGTCATCGGCGCCCGAGACTGATGTCAGTACGTGCCAGTACAAATGCGCATGACCGACGCCATATCCTCAGTCTTTCTTGCCTCAGACGTCAGAATGCAAAAAACACCACCCAAAACCCAACCTAAAAAGGGGGAAGGAGGGAGGGAAAATTGGACTGCAGCAATGGAGATCCTCGAACATCTACATTTATGGTAGGTACAAAACTGTGCTATGTTCTACGTCTCCCATTGCTGCAGTCCTTACATATGGGTAGAATCCCAGAGCAACGGAAAAAAGGGAGGCTGGCCAACTAAATAGCATTAGGAGCTGCTAACATGCCCTGTAAGATTGCAGTGGCAAACCCAGCCCTAGACCTAGAATAAAGAGGTAAATGATAATGCTTTGTAAAGGTATGTACAGAACTCCAAGTAGCTGCCTCTAGAATGTCTTTAGTAGCTACCCCTCTCAAAAAAGCAGCAGAGGTGGCCGTAGCCCTAGTAGAATGAGGCCTGATTCCAACTGGAACATCCTTGCCATGATGAGAGTAACAAAAAGCAATACAATGGCCAATCCACTTGGAAATAGTTTGTTTCGAGACAGCTTTCCCTTGTGAAGTCAAAGCAAAAGAAACAAATAATTGTTGAGATCTTCTGAACTCTTTGGTTCTGCTCAAATAATACCTTAACTGCCTATGTACATCCAAAGAATGCAAAACTTTTTCCCCTTTATTTTGGGGGCTAGCATAAAAAGTAGGCAAATGTATAGATTGGTTCAATGCCACATTAGAAATCACTTTAGGCATAAAAGTACGATTAGTACGTAAGGAAACTCTGTCCTTGTGAAAAATCAGAAAAGGTTCCACTGCCATGAGGGCCTGTAATTCAGATACCCTTCTAGCAGAAGTAACAGCCAACAAAAAAGCAGTCTTCCAAGACAACAACTTCAATTCAGCTGTAGCTGCAGGTTCAAAAGGAGGCAGAGTCAGCTTTTCCAAAACAAAATTAAGATCCCAGGCAGGAGTAGGAAGCTCTTCGTGGGGGTCTTATATTCTTTGCCCCTCTAAGAAACTGTTTAACCAATGGATGTGAAAACAAAGGAGGGTCACAATCATAGTGAGCAGAAATAGCTGCAGCATGCACTTTTACAGAAGAGAAGGACAAACCCTTGTCCAATAAAACAGTTAAATATTGCAATGTACAACTCAAATTAGGCAATTTGACATCAAAGCCTTTAGCTGAACTCCAAAGAAAAAATCTCTTCCATTTATCAGCATAAACCTTTCGAGTACTAGGTCGCCTGGCTTCCAAAATAACATCCAAAACTTGTTGAGGGAGCTGAAGGCCCTCCTTCTTTAAAACAGAATGCGCCAGGCTGTCAGGTGTAGGGATTGCACCCTGACATTGAGAAAATGATTGTTTTCCTGAGACAATAAGTGCGGAATCTGTGGTAAAGGCCAAGGTGTCCCATGAATTAAGCTCCTCAACAGAGGGTACCAATGCTGACGAGGCCAATCCGGTGCTATAAGGATCATGCAAGGTTTGTCCCTCCTGACTTTCAACAGTACCTTTGGAAGAAGAGGCAAAGGAGGAAAAGCATACACGTGAAGGTTGCTCCAACTGAAGGATAGTGCATCTATTTTCCAGGCTTTCGGATGAAACAGCCTTGTGCAAAACAGTGGCAGTTGGAAATTCAGAGGAGAAGCGAACAGATCTATGTCTGGAGTTCCCCAAGCCATGGTCAACTGAAGAAATACCTGAGGGTCCAACTTCCATTCGTGAGGATCCACAATCTGTCTGCTCAGAACATCTGCTAAAGAATTTTGTGCTCCTAGCAGAAACTGTGCTCGAAGAGTGATGTGCAGATTTAAAGCAGTTTCCCACAACAGCATTGCTTGTCTGCAAAGAGGGTAAGAATGAGTTCCCCCCTGCTTGTTGATGTACCACATGACAGTTGTGTTGTCTGTTGAATCAACACCAGTCCTGGTTGAAGTAGGCCCTTGAATGCTTCCAAAGCAAATTGAACTGCCAGCATCTCTTTCATGTTGATATGCAAGTGAAGTAGCTCTGGGGGCCAAAGGTCTTGAATCCATTTTCCGTTGAAATGAGCTCCCCAGGCTGACTCAGAGGCGTCCGTCGTTAATATCTGACTTGCCTCTGGTTGGGTCACAGAGAGTCCCTTGTTTAGGTGACATTCCTGAGCCCACCACACAAATTCTTTCTGAATGCAAGGTAGAATCCGAATGACAGTGTCCAAATCGTGGCTGTGTTGAGTCCAAACGCTTTTGAGATACCATTGTAGCTTCCTCATATGCAGTTTGGCATTGGGAAGTACTAGAATGCAAGATGCCATGAACCCCAAGGCTTGAAGGACTGTCCTTGCAGTCAGCCTGGACATTACTGATAGCTGTTGGAAGTATAGGGGAAGATTTCTTTGTTTGTCCGGGGTAAGAAATGCCATCTGGGCAGCTGTATTCAGTCTTACACCCAGAAAACACATCTCTTGTGAGGGTACTAGACTGGACTTTACTTCGTTCACACAATACCCTAGGCATCTTAAAACTGTCATTACATACTGCAGATGTTGAAGAAGTTCATGCTTGCCTTGAGCCAGAATCAAACAGTCGTCCAGATAAGGATAAATTTGAATTCCTTTTAGTCTGAGAAAAGCTATTACTGGAGCCAGGACTTTTGTGAATACCCTGGGCGCAGTAGACAAGCCAAAGGGCAATGCAGAGAACTGATAATGCAAATTCCCATTCCGAAATCTCAGGAATTTTCTGCAACTGGGCCTGATAGGAATGTGAAGATAGGCCTCTGAGACCCAGAGTCACCATCCAGTAATCTTTGCCCAGCATAGGTAACAGCTGTTGCAGTGTTAACATCTTGAATTTTGGAATTTCCAGAAAGGTGTTTAGAATGGACAAATCCAGAATTGGTCTCCAAGTATTTCCTTTCTTCGGCACTAAGAAAAGACGGGAATAAAACCCTGTGCCGCTTTCTGCAGAAGGTACTTTCCGTATTGCTCCTAACTGAAGCAGAGAAGAAATTTGTGCCTGTGCTTCCAGTCTTTGCTGATGAGGCACATCCGGCATACCTTTGAAAGGAGGGAATGTGTGAAAATAAAATTTGTAGCCTCGATTTATTATGTCCAATACCCATTTGTCTTGGGTAACCAAATGCCAATTCCTTTTGAAAAGTCCTAGTTATCCTCCTAGAGGAGCTGCCAGCAAGGCAGAGTCCAGCAGCTGAAGACACAGGTCATTGGGTCTGTTTCCGAAAGGACTGACCCCTGCCCTCCCCAGCAGAAGGGGTAGAAGAACTCAGTCCTAGAAGTAACAAGGCCCTGAGAGGAAGCCCTACCTCTACCTCGCCTCGACCTGCCCCTAGATTGATAATCCGAAGAGGGGAAAGACCATCCCTTAGCAGGCCAATTCCTACTGAACTTAGGGGGCTGAACCTGTAAAAAGTCCTTAACTGTCTGCATAGACTTAGCTTTTTCCTCCATTTTCTTCAAAACTGATTCTACTGGAGGGCCAAAAAGAACATCAGATTGCAGAGGAGCATCCATAATTCGAGCCTTAACATGCTCTGACAAGGTCTGATCTTTAAGCCAGGCATGCCTGCGAACAACTGAACTAGTAGCAGCCACCCTGGAAGAAGCCTGTAAAGCATCAAAACCACACTGCAAAGAATGCTTACCAACTTGGTCTGAAGCATGCACTAAATCCTGAAGCTCCTTACATTCAATACCTTCAGCTAAAGCATCTACTTTACATTTCAATTGGCCCAGCAAATAATTTTGATACCTGAGCATATGAAACTGACAATTTAAAGCTCTCATAGCCTAAGTAGAAGAGGTATACAGTTTTTTTACCCCACCTATCCAGGGCCCTAGCATCCTTGTCCAGAGGAACTGGATTCTTAACCACAGAAGCCCTAACACCTTTGGGGCCTTGAGCAATAGATTCTGGATCAGCCCTAGGACTCATATAAGTACTTGTGAACTTCCGGAACCCTGTAGTATCTATCTGGTTTAACCGGGGCAGGAGGCAGAGAATCTGGGTTAAGGGCAGCCTCAGAAAATACATCCTGAACAACATCCAGTACAGGGGGAATAGCCAAGGGCCTATGCTGAGGCAAAAACAAGAATTCTCTTAGCCTTTTACGAGAATCAGAATAATCCTGGCCTTCCCATTTGAAATGTTCCCTCATGGAGTGCAAAGTCTCAGAAAAAGAAAAATCTTCTGGAGGGGACGCAGAGGGAGTAGTGTCCTCAGCCTCCGAATCAGAATAGGGAGGGAAATCCTGAAGTTCTTCCACAGAGGAATCTGACTCATTGGAAGACTGAACCAAACCCTCCAACTCTGTCTCAACCCTGGGCCTCTTCTCAGGGGGGGGCATAGAACCCCTAATTAAAGTAATCAAATCTTCAGCCATCTTTAACATGTGCTTCCTAGGAGCTGGACCCTGGGGACTAGCACCAGCAGGGGCAGACTTAGACTTAGAATGGCTTTTGCCTTGAGAAGGAGGAGGCCTAACTACCCTATGAGGGGAGGGAACCACCGACATCTGAGAAGCACCCTCAGCCTGGCCTAACACAGGAGAAGCCACTTCCTGTAGTAACAAAGGCTCCCCTTGAGACTCAGGTAAACTTTCAGAAGGAGCCGCTGAAGTAGTCGGTGGTTCTACAGAACCGGCGTCCGGAGTGGACGACTCATCCTGTTTGGACCGCAAAGGCTTCTCTTTGCGTTTCTTAGAAGAACCAGGCGGAGAATCCGGCGGCATGTTGTAATTACAACGTTTACCAAACACCAGCCTAGCACAGTCCAACCGACGTTTAATAGTACGCTTGTTAAAAGTAGCACAAAAGCGACACCCAACAACGTCGTGCTCAGGCCCTAAACAAGGAATACAGAGTGAATGGTAATCCCTATGAGGAATCTGTTTCCCACAAGAAATACAGTTAACTTTTTCTGACATCCGTCAATACTGAGGCAAGAAAAAGACAAAAGTGTCCCCAACGGGGTACTTAGCCCAACTTGGTCTCCGGTCTGAAACTCGAAAACCGACAATTCCAGAATGCCGAACGGCACTTGCAAACGCTGCTTCTGCTTAGGACCACGCGGCAAGAAAGACTGAGGATATGGCGTCGGTCATGCGCATTTGTACTGGCACGTACTGACGTCAGTCTCGGGCGCCGATGACCGACGCCAGTTCTAGCCCTTTGGTATTCGGGCCGATTGTGGACAGCGGACTACCCATATGTAAGGACTGCAGCAATGGGAGACGAAGAACATCCTTTTTTACCTGAGAATGCACTGATGACAAATAAGAAACACCATAGGACAGCAACTCATACAAAAATTGTAAAACCAGTGAACAACTAGCCTTGAATTGATGCTGGATATGTTGATGGATTAGCCATTTGCTAAGGCATGATTTTCTAGTAGCAGGCCTTCTAGCCTCCATTAGTACCATCTGCACATCTTCAGTGAACAGGTGCCTTAAAGGAATTCACACCCTATCACCCAGGCAGTCAGTTTAAGTTGACTGATATCAGAGTGTATAAAACACCCCTGTTTTTGTGTGAATAAATCCAGTCTGTGAGAAAACTTGAGGTAACTGCACCTGGCCATTTCCAAAAGAAGGGAGAACCATAACTGTCGGTGGCAAAATGGAGTAACTACAATGATCCTGGGGAATTCCTTCAAAATCTTCAGAAGTACCATGGATATTATGGGAAATTAGGGGGAAAAGGGTGGAAAAGCATTCAGGAACATTCTTGCCCAAGGGAAAGAAAAGGAATCTGTCTTCCAAGCCATCTTGCATGGAGTCTTGGAACAAAATCATGACAGCTGATTGTTCAGACAGGAAGCAAACAGGTCTAACTAATGAACTATTCACAGATGGTAGCAGACCCCCCCCCCCCCCATCTAGTTTCCATTCATAAAGATCTGCCCTGGTCCTGCTCAAATTGCCTGCCATACACTTGCTCTCATGGAATGTAGGATGCCTGAAGAGTGAGACTGTGTGTGAAGCTATACCCCAAGCTAACACGGCTAGTCTGCAAGGGGGGGGTACAACCTGGCTTCCCCATGTTTGTTGATGTACAAATGACTGTAGTGTTGTCTGTAACAACTTAAACGGGTCTCAGGGACCAGATATGATTACGTGAGTTGAGTGTCTTGATCAGGGCAAGCATCTTCTTGATATTTGCATACTTGCTTCCTTCCTTGGTGTCCCACATGCCCTATACTTTTATCCCTCCAGAAACTGTTCCCCAAGCAAGGTCTGAGGAGTCTGTGGTGACTGACTGCTTTGGAACTGGGACAGAGAGAAGGGGAGACCTGGATTTCAGGATATCTGTTGTCTGCACCAAATGAGTTATCTTCTGACAAACCCCAGCACTGGGAATAGAAAAGAAACAATGTTGGTTCTCAGACCAGATAGACTTATGACACCCCTGGCAAGAGTCCACATGAGAAAGATACAGTGGTATCTGAACAATCATAGAAATCATGAGACCCAAAATCCTGAGGTATCCACTCTAAAGTCCGAGTGGAAAACCTTAAAACTAGATCTAGATAAAGATCAGTTTTTTCCTTTGAACTGAGATCTCTAGTTGACATTCCAGGAACACAATCCCACATAAAGAAGTCAAGAAAGACTTGTGAATGCTCTCTTGGAATCGCAGCTTGTGTTAGATATCTCTCACCAGAGAGAGAAACTCCTGACACCTAGAAAAACACTCTGCAAACATAGCTGTCTAAATATGGAAAATGTTGACACCCTGAAGGCTGCAATGAGCTACAACTGGAGGTAGACACTTTGTGAGCACACTTGGTTCAGTGAATAGTCCAAACAGTAAGGGAGTGAACTGATATGACCCAGACACACAAAACCTTAAGAAATATTTGAAATCTTGATGAATAGGGATGTGATAAGCATATTAAGTCTAATGTTAAAAGGAAAACTTGAAAGTAGTAACAGGTTGTGAAGTGACATCATTTTGAATTTGAGCACCATCACAAACAGGTTTAGGAAAAAAAGATCCAGAACTGGTCCTCATGCATTTTTTTCTTTGGCACTAGGAACATCCTTAAATAAAAAAAATATTCCCTACCTGGGAAGGAGGAACTGGTTCTGTCATTCCTTGAGACAGCATGTGAAGAAGAGAATGATCCTGGAGTATGAGGAATGACCCCCTTGGAAAGGAGGTGTTTCCTCCAACTGCTATCTGCAGCCTTGATGAATGACTTTCAGAACAATTCGTCTGTAACTTTGTGCTGCCAAAAAGAAAAGTGGCGATTCAGACTTTCTATAACAAAAGAGGACAGAGTGGGAGGGGGTAAAAAGGTCTCTTGAATAGTCATTCAGATTTGTTAGGCTGTTCTTGGTTTTGGGAGGTTTGGGGCTTCTTTTTGGAATCCCCTATTCTTAAACATCTGTTTACCTGTATTTTGTTAAGACTTGTTTATTCTGCTTTTTGACAAAATTGGATGAGAAGTTAGAAATTCCCTTGGAAAATTTGGAAAAGGAGGGAAGAAACATTTTAGAGATACCTTGGATCAGCTTAACCCTTTTCACCACACTTTTTGATCTCCTTCGCAGCAGAGAGGTCAGACAGTAAATCTAGCATTTATCATCATCTGTGAAATTTAGGGAATGCAGCCATACAAACCTTGTCAAAACAGTACCAGTGGCCATAGCCCTGGAAGAAGTACCAACAGACTCATACACAAACTGTATACAATGAGTAGTGACCTTTGCAAATGTTTCCTCACAAGAAGGAGCGGCAGATAAAACATTCCTCATACTTTCACAATTAGTTAGAACAAACTAACTTATGAGCATGACGATTCAAAATTCTGAAATCTAAGTTGCAGAAGTATACATTTTCTTCCCATACTTAATTTTCCCACCCTTAACAGAAAGAGAAGGACTAGAAATAATGTTTAGCAGCAGTGGGATCAACTAAATCTATAGCTGTTTGGTAGAGTTTAGGAATAGTGTACACAAATTTAAAAGACTGGAACTTTATACATCCTAACAGGCTTTTTAGAGGGCAGCTAGCTGATTATCAGGAAAACTGCAGGCAGTTACACACACATACTTTAAACCTGACAACAGGAGGAATGGGTGTAGGTTATGAAAAATCCTTCTGCAACAACTCGTAGTATTTTCTGTGAAAGTGAAAAACCTCCATGTTCTCTCACAGAAAACACCAGCATATTCTAGCAATATTCTTATAGAAAAAAAAACACCCACAGAGAGAATTAGAAATTGAGCTCTCCTGAGAGCTTGAATCAGATATCTGAGGAAAACACCCTGTACCTGTTCCTACATCTTTCTGTTCAAATTCAGACTTTTGAATCTCTTCAGGAATAGAGGTATCCCTCTTTCTTTTATCAGAAGCTACCTTACAAGGAGGATCAATATCCTGAATTAAACCCCGAGCCAGACCCAGTAAACTATTCCTGTACAAAGAAATTTGAGGAGTAGAGAGATGCTTAAATTTCATTTTTGAAATGAAATTTTGGGCCAGGCAAGTCAGTAATGGCAGCAACAGCTTCCCCAGGGATGGGTACAGCATTCTCATACAACAAGGAAGTCTTCCATCTTCCCTTCCCAGGACCAACAAGAGTGGCTCTCTTGCCCAATCAGGGGACCCCCAACAGCTGCAGGAGGACGTGGCTAACACCTGCTCCACAGTGGCCATGGGTGCTAGACTAGAGGGATCTGGTGGAACAATAAGTGGTATGAGGTACAACAAATGGCCACAGCAGTCAATGCAGAAACTGCAGTCCAAGGTATATGTGCTGGATGCTCTAGGAGTCCCAATAATAGCCTTATTGCAGCAATTTGCATCAGCTGGCTGTCAAACAACACCAGCACATGAAATAGGGTAGTGCAATTAACCAGGCAAGAAAAAATTATGTATCCATCCATCCACAACCCCTTTACACATTTTATTCACATGGAATCAAGGTGTCACTTCAACAGTGGCAACCACCTAGAGCCATTTAATTCACTCATCCAGTATACCTGCTTTAAAAGCTCAATACTAAACCAGAAGGAAAATGCTAAGCATAGGAAAAGTGAAGCCCCAGTCAGCACCTACACTTTTAGCAACTCCACCGCTGATGGAATAAGATGTAGACAGTCATTAGTACTACATGTTAAGATGCCCAAAAGACAGCCATGACCTTTATTATGGATTGTTGTTTAACTAACGCTGAAGAAGGCTTTGCCAAAACCAGTATGCTGGTGATTTTGTTGGTGTTGCAACATTTCCTGAATAAAGGATTTTCACACTGTTGATGATGCCGGTCGTTTTTTTTCTTTTTGAGTTTATTCATTTGGCCATGCATAGCTGCCATACTTGTGTGCTTCTTGATTTGGGAGTTAACCTTATTAGGGCAGTCTCAGTACCATGATGTCTGAGAAATCCAGACTGATAAGCTGCTAGCACAACAAAGGCAGTCAGGTGATCTTCCAATTTTAATGTCACTCTTTTCCAGAATCCCTCCTAAAAGAGAGCAACTGATAAGAAGACTAATCTCCATTACCTTCACTGAATACTGGAAAGAGAAGGACTTGCTTCAAAGCTTCAGAAAATTTCCATTTACTAAATATTAGTTCAAAAATTATACTAATGACCATGTTCAAAATCTCAGGGCAGAAACCTATGCAACCTGAAGGACAAGGAGCCAGGTGATAAAAAGTAGGAAGAACCTCTCTAATCCCCTCCATGCAAGACTAAAAATCAGCTAAGAAAATGTTATCCAAGACTAACCAGAGTATTTCCTGTCAAGAAAGATCACAGTTCTCAGATTTAAGCACTGCTGAAGGGCAGCCCTCCAGGCTACATACACCTCTCAGCGGTGAAGAACCTGTCCTGCATAAAGCATACTAAAGCAGAAAAAGCTTTAAGTACCTACAGGCACAGTGGGCAATGCAGCCTGTCCATGGCAGAAAACAGCTGGGTGGTTTCGTGCAGAAGAGACGTTTCAGAACAAGAAATCTGCGTTCTTACAAGCAATCTGACTGATAATAATTATAGGATCATAAGAGTTTACTAGGCTATCAACCCAGAGGTCATTTCCAGCTTAGCTGTTTCATCCCAATGTAATACCAGAGATACGCTAGTCAATACCCAGGACTGCATTTAGTAATGACTGCCCATGTACAGGAGAGTTGTAGGTGCTATCCCCAGTAAGAATTTACTGTGCCAAATCCACTCGTTCAAGTTCCTTTTGAACAGGGTCATAGAGGTGCTCTGTTTCACATGAATTGGTAGCTTACTCCAAAGATGCAGCAGTCACTGGGAGACAAGTCTGTCCATCCAGCAGGTCCTATTTAAGTTACAAGCCATATCTAGGTCCCTGGAGTGGGCAGCTCTAGTCCCATTTGATTTACGGATGTGCAGCAAGTTCATTAGGTTTGGGTCTGCGATTACTCTGTAAGCCAGGCATAAGTTTCCCCTAAGAAGTGTACACGGTACAGAATATAGTGACAGGGACTTTAGTTTGTCTGTGTATTGGTTCATCAGCCTAAGTTTATCCATCTCACAGTGGCCTGCCCCCCACTGATACTACAGCCTTCACTCCTCCTTCTTTAACCCTCCAAAACCAAGGTAGGTTGTATCATTCTGGCTGATTTTTTTTTTGTTAGACTGAAAGGGTGTACATTAGCTGGAGCAAGGTGATACATAAGGGCAAAGGAAGTCCCTCAACTAGATCCTACCAGACACTCAAGTCTATCAGCAGCACCATAGCAGAAGTAAAATCCACCAAAAATAATTAAGATCAATGGAGTAAACACTTTAAAGAGAAAAAAACATAATCAGTGGTCTAAATATCAGTGAACCCCTGACTGTCATACACAAAGGAGACCAAGCAGACTGTTGTCTGATCAAGATTCTTGCATCACCTCCACTTTGGTGGTGACCACTCCGATCTGTAAGACCATGACCAATATGTGTCCTTCTAAAACAACAGCAAAAGAAATAATCTGAGTAAACCCAGACCTTCCATCATCTGGAAGAATTTCTTAGCAAAATCATCCAACTCACTATTAGTTCAGAAGTAAAAAAAAAAAAAGAAACAATCTGCCAAGACCAATTATTTAGGAAAACTCACTACTGAGTTGATAAGGAAATTTTATTGCTTTATTTTGGACATTCAAATTTTGTCATTGTCCTGCTCAAAGTATAAGAAGACTGTCAAACTATCTTCAGCCAAGCTACAAACCAATAATGTCTTCCTAAGCTCAGATTCGTTCCATAACGTCATTATTCTATTAATGCTATCAAACACTGGCCTCCTCCTGCAAAGCCACATTGGTGGATACCTATCAATCTTGGCAGGGTTTTTTCTATTCTATTAGGCAATATTGGTTCATATGTTAGTACTAGGGTATCTGCTCTTGTGGGCCATTTTAAGCCTAGCCAAATTCCCTTTCTGTGCTCGAATAACCTCTCTCATTTAGTTACAGATTGGTCTTGCCTATTCCACAGTCAATAAGTATCTACTACCTCTAATGAGGTTAACTAGGATCATACCACAGATACTTTGAGAGGACCCATGCATAGGATAAAGTATTTAGGATCTGCCTTTGTCCATTAACACTACATGGAGCAGTCCTGGGGTATATTTTCTGTTCCCCATCCACAGATCTAAGCTGCACTTGAATATGGACAGGGATGAACTCTGTTTTATGTTGATGTCCCAGAGCAGCAGTATCCTCTGTAAAATATACCTGCCCCTCCAAACCACTCTGTTGATGCTGCAGAACAGGTTTAGATCCCTAGACAGGGTATTTTTGAAACCATTTGACTTGCTTATGCGCAGTAAATCCATATGTAATAGGTCTGAGGATGCCTCATATACCAGACACAGATCACCTTTTAGCCGTCTGTAGGATAAAGTATACTGAAAGGGCTTCGAGTTGCTACAAGTAGGACATGTTGTTTAGACCCTGTATCCTTTTAGTAAATTATCTCTGTGGGTGTTCCAGTTGTTGCATGTGTCTGGATACATACATGCCAAAGGGGACATTATATTCAATGACTGGCCTAATAAGGGCTGAGAAAAGTGGGACAATTACATCCATAGATCTAGACACAATCCATTTGTTTATAAGCTGTGCAATATAGAAAGACTTTCTTACAACAATGGACACATTGGTCAAAAGTTGGGTCTCCGTCCATACAAGTTCCCAAATCCCAAACAAGTGGGTCAACTCTCAGGGGTATACTTTTATATGTTGTAGTTCCCTGAGGTAGAGGACTTCCCAAAGGATACAATAATGCATTTTTTGACATTTGGTTTCAGTGCATGGTTTTGGCACTATTTTTTCAAAGGTTCATAGGTTAGTACTAGGCTAACTGCCCTTGCGGGCCATTTTAAGCCTAGCCAATTACCCCATGTGAGAATCAAACCCTGCACCTTGTGTCTACAAGGTAAACACCTTAACCATTATGCCATCCTCCCACCCTTAACCATTAATAACTATGAACTATGAACAAATATCCTGTACCACTCTTACATACTTCTCTGACACTCACTAGTTATTAATTTGAGACAAAGCTTCCTGCAGGCAGGCCAAGTTATTTGGGTATTCAATGACTGGTCCTAGTCTGCATTCATCTGCAAATTTAGTCAGCCAGAGCCCTTTGGCATTGGATTTTACTTCAGAAAAGTAGATGCCAAATAGGAGAGGTCCCAGCACAGAACCCTGGGTACTCCACTAGTGATTACTATAGTTTTGGAAGTAACTTTCCCTATTTTGATTACCTGTGAGCCAGTTGGCAATACAGCTGATGAGACAGGAGTTTATTCCCAGGTTATTTAGGTTTTCTACTATGCCTGAGTGGGGAAATGCGTCAAAAGCATGGGCCAGGTTGAGGTACATGGTGTGTAACATCTTGCCTTTATCCATTGTTTTGGTGACCTTTTTGAAAAAGTTCACCAGGTGCATTAATTATGACCTGTCCTTGACAAATGCAAACGGAGTCTAGGCTAGTGTTTGGAGCTTCCCTCTGTTCTGACTGATGAGTTCCATGGTAACTCTTTCTATGGCTTTGCATATAAGACTGCTCAGACTTGTAGGTCTATGGAAAATCCTCCTTTATGCACAATAATGACTGTAGCTGTTCTCCATTCACTTGGTACAAAAAATGCATGAACACAGACTGCACAGTGTTGTTAGGGGTGTGGCTAAATCTTCCTTGATACTATTTAAGATGCATCCAGGAATATTGCAACTAGCCACTGATGCAGTATTTTTAGCTTTTAATAGTAATTTTTGGACTTGGTCTTGTGTGATAGCTGGAAGTAGGCCAGTTTCAGGTATATCTTGAGGAAAAGGAGGGGAGAGAGGGGTAAAATTAGAGCCAAGTTCATCAGCTAGTGGGTTCATCTGTTGTACTTTTGAGACTACAAACACAACTGAAAAAAGGCCTTGTAATTGTCTTTCGCTTAGGTAGCCATTTTAGCCTCAAACCTGGATGCTTTGGTGGATTTTAATAAGCTCCTTAGTTTATTTCAGTGGCAAGGGCTTAAACATTCTGGGAATGACATTTTTTACTTTTTATCAAAATTCTTTTCCTTCTATTGTACAGCTGCATCTATGCAGCTGTCAACATGCTAGTATACTGCAGTGGTGAACGTTTCCACATACTCAGTGGAGTTAACTGGGTTTGTGAGGATCTGAAGCTTGCCATTATATAATTTATGAGTAGGTAGTTTATCTTAAATTGAAAGCAGACATTCCTTCCACCTAAGATACTTTTAGAAATTTCTTTATTTTGAAGGACACTGCTTTATGGTCAGACCTAACAAGTAATGAAGATACGCAAGGGATAGTTGCAAGATGCCCCCCTATTAGTAAGGCCAAGATTAAAGATGCTATTCCCCCCAGTGGGTATTCTATTTCTTCCAGGGCATCTGTATTGCCAATGTCCATGTATCTTTGTGACTATGCACTAGTGGTGGTGTAGGATTCACAGTCTACTGCTGGATAGTTTACTTCACCTAGGAAAATGGTGATGGGTTTAATACTGAGTGATTCTAGTTTCTGTAGATCGGCATTGTGGCTTTCTTGTGTCATACAGGGAGTTAAATAGCTAGCTAATATACGGTATGTGATCTTTCTGATGGTTACTTGGACATAGAGAATCTCTAGTGCATCATAATTTGACACCTCCACCTTTTTCCCATCAAGTGCAGAAGCCGGTCTAAATGTGTGGAAGGCATTAAAATTATGCAAAGCAAGAGTGCTCTCCACTGTTTTACACCATGTCTCAGTCGCTACACAAATGTCAGTGTCCCACAGGGTGAGTAGGGTATGTAGTTTCTTATTTAGGCTCTTAGCATTGATCATTAAAAGTCATATTTTCCTTTACTTGTTTCACTGTGTCGTTAGGTTTGTCAGGCTGGCATTGCCTAAAAAAGGAACTAGGGGACTGAACAATGTCTTTGCCAATAATCAAAAACCTTGAGGGGACACATTCAGGCCACTGCTTGCAAAGCAGCATAGTCTATCAATCATATCCTACCAGGCTGACAAATACTGGACCCCCTTTGAATGACACCAAAAACTAAGCCAATTATTGAAGTCAATTAGGTTTGCTCATATTGCAGTATAATCCTTGGAAAAGGCAGAATGCTACTCAACGCTACCTGCCTTGGACACACACAGTCATGTCTCTCTTCATATAGTCCAGGGAGGTACACTTAAGTTATTTACATGGGCTTTAACTATGACAGTCTTACTGGTACTTGTTGTTCAAGGACTTGAGTGCATGCATGATCTGACAGCTCGTGGCACCAGACAAGCAACTAACAGTCACTCTTTCCTTGCTCAGCCTGGTAAGAGACATCTGTATGTCTTAAAATGGAGACACCTATAACAAGAATGTTTGGTTGGGTTGTTGCCTGCCTTACAGGCCCAGTACCTGTAACTTTGGGATTCCTTGTGCAATATGAGAAGGTAGGCTTAACTTGCAGAGTCTGCTTCATGCCAGAGTTGTGATATAGAGGTCTTTGAGGTTTCGGCAAGTTAATCATTAGAACATCAGTGTATATGATGGATTACGCTTATTCTGACGGCCTTGGAGAGGTGGGATGTGTGGTTGACTATTGACAATTTTGGTGTCTGAGATTTTTTCCTCTAAGGACTTTATATTCGTACATCTCTCAAACACCCTGGTAAGCTGCTTCAGTAATAGATAATTGTCAAACAGCATAAAAAAAGAAGTTATGTACTTACCACAATGTTCCAAGTTTGTTGTCCTTCGCCTTCCTTCTTGTTGGTTTGGTTCGGAGCCGACCCTTGGCTCCAACTCGGCCATATTCTAAAGCTCAAGAGCTTCCACGGGCTCGAGGCTAGTCCCTATCCCATCATGCCTAGTGCTAGTTTTCCAGATCTCATTTATGATAACCCATAACACTTGGACAAAATGTGTAGATAAATAGTGTGGGAAGAAATAGACAGGGAATTGTTATGACTAGGCTTGCATAGGCCCTAGGGCCGATAGCCTAGTACCAACCTATGAACCTATAAACTATAGACATATCTAACAAAAATATATGTATACGCATAGAAAAAGAATCCCTCAAGCCATAAGTAGAAATTCTTATTCTATCCAACTCATAAGGCAGGAAGGGAATCAAGGTCTATATAGCCAAAAATGGATAAACTCCTCTCGATCCTCCAGGAGGGTAAGGAGGGTGGGATGCAAGAAGGAAGGCGAGATCAAGGACAATAAACATGGAACGCTATGTTAAGTACATAACTTCTTTATGTTATGTTGTCCTTATCTCACCTTCCTTCTTGTTGGTTGGGACAGCATCCCCAGCACCTTCTTCTTGGGTGGCTCAATGAAATATACTCCTTAGAACCGTGGAACCAAAGGATGTCATGTTCCGGGAAGCCACATCTACTTTGTAATGAGTAATGAAGGTATGGGGGTTAACCCACATAGCTGCCGCACAGACCGAGTCTAAAGGCAGTCTGGCCCAAAAGGCAGTAAAGGTATACAAAGCCCTGGTTGAGTGTCCTTGAATTTTCCCTGGTAGTTGCTTGTTCTGTGAATTACAGATGTAAGTAATGGTATCCGAAATCCATTTTGATAAAGTCAAATTCGATACTGGAGTTCCCTTTTTGTTCTCTGCAAAGGATACACACAACTGGTCAGATTGTCTGAATTCCTAAGTCTTGTGCAAATAGAAACTTAATTGTTTATGAACATTCAATTGGTGGAGTTTATACTCTGCCTTTTTGCCATAGTTCGGAAAAAACACTGATAGTTCTATCAACTGATTCAGATTGAACTCTGAGCAAACGTTTGGTAGAAAGGAATTTTTGGTCCTGAGAGAAACCCCATCTTTGTGGAAAATTAAATAAGGAGAATGAATGGAAAGGGCTTGTAATTCTGATACCCTCCTAGTTGAGGTAATGGTGATCAAGAAAATCGTTTTACAAGTCAAACATTTAGAGCACAAGAACTAGCTGGTTCAAACAGAGAAAGAACCATGGCAGCTAGGACAAAATTTAGATCCCAAGGAGAAAGTGGTTCGCTTGTTGGGGGTCTCAAAAGAATGGTACTCCTCAGAAAAGCTTTGCATAGCCTGTGGGACATAACACTGGAACCCATTTCTCCCACATGAAAGTTGGAAATAGCAGCCAACTGAACTCGAATAGTTGCTGCTGCTGTTCCTTCATTAAAAGTTTAAGCCAGCAATTCTAGTATCTTTGAAATGGGTGCAGTAAAAGGATCAATATTACTGTTGACAGCCCAACAAGAGAACCGTTTCCATTTACTAGTATACAGTTTCCTCGTAGAGGATTTGAGAGGGGAGATGAGAAAATGTTGTATGGCTGAGGAGATGTCAGGAAACCTGGCTAAACCGGGAAGTGGAGGAACCGACCTGTCAGCTTGCGGGTCTTCTAAGAAAGGATGAAGTGTACCTGACTGATGCATCAGCAGGTCTGGAGCTGGGTCCAGGATCCAAGGCTCCTCCAGGAGATGGGGCCATAGAAACGGGAACCAGATATGACTAAGCCAGTAGGGGGCAATGAGGATTAACTTGCAACCCAACAATTCTGCTTTCTGAAGAACCTTGCAGATCACAGGAAAAGGAATGCAGAAGTCCCAGGGGCCAATCGTGAACAAGTTCATCCCTGGGTGATTGTCCCAGTAGGGGAACTAAGGTGCAACTGCTGCTGCATTTGGCATTGCTGGATGTGGCAAAAAGATTGCAGCAAGGCTGGCCCCACTTGTGAAAGATCTGATTTGCAATGTCTTGTTTCAGGGACCACTCATGAGGCATAAGGATAGTCCTGCTTAGTTTGTCCGCTATCACGATGGATTTCCCTGGGATGTGCCTCGCAATCAGAAAGTGTTGGGAAAACATCGCCCATGGCCATATTCTTAGGGCCTCTCAACATAAGGGATAGGATCTGGTTCCGCCTTGTTTGTTGATGTACCATACCACTGACATGCTGTCCATCTGAATCGCAATCATCCCCGTGGGGAGAGAGCTGTGAAGTGCTTGCAACACCAGGAGCACCGCTCTCTTCTGGAGTACATTTATGTGCAAATGGTACCCGTGTTATTGGCAAGTTCCGTGAATAGTCTTGTCCAAGATAATGCCCCCCCACCCTATCTGGGAAGCGTCTGTGGTCATTGTGGCCACTGGTTGGGGGAAGAGCAGACTGTCTGCCTATCAGCTGGGTGGACTGAAGCCACTACTTTAGGTCCTTCTTGCAGGTCTCAGTGATGAGGATTTTGTATGACATGGGTAGATCTTGCATGGACCACTGAGCAAAGAGAAGCCAATGCAATAACCTCATGTGGAAATGCGCCAAGGGAACTACAGTTATAGCTGCCGCCATTGAACCCAGGACTTTGAGAACAAATCTTGCTTGTGTCTTTTTTCTCACCATTAGAGTTGCAACTTGGTGTCGAATGGTGGACACCCTCTCCTGAGGCAATTTTATTAAGTCTTTGGTGTTTAGATCTGCTCCTATAAAGGTAATATACTGACAAGGCAATAAGGCAGAATTTTCGTAGTATATAGTGATGCCTAGTTAAGAGCAGAGGCATATTGTGATGTCCCTTCTCTCGGTTAGTCGATGCTCGGTGGTGGCGGTAAGAAGCAAGTCATCTAGATATGGAAATACCTGGAATCCTAGATGCCTCAGATGGAGCCATGACTACTGCCATGCATTTGGTGAACACCCCGTGGGCTGTGGTGAGGCCAAAGGGCAGAGCTCTGAACTGATAGTGACTGGCTCCCAGCAGGAAGCGTAGAAATCTCCTGGATCATCTGTCCATCTTGATATGGTAGTACACATCCTGGAGATAGATGGAGCACATCCAATTGTCCTTTCCCAGAAAAGGAAGTATGGACTGCAGTGTCACCATCCAGAACTTTGTCTTTTTGACAGACTTGTTGAATCTGCTGAGGTCCAAAATGGGCCTCCAGTCCCCTGTTTTCTTTGGTATTAAAAAGAACCTTGAGTAAGTTCCAGATGCAATTTGGTCTGCGGGGACTTCTTGGATGACTCTTTCTTAGCAACTTTTGAACTTCGAGAGTTGCTTGTTCCCTCAGATTGGGTGGCACATCTGGGATAGATTTTTGTTTTTGGGAAAGAGGTGGCATGGAGAAAGGAATATTGTATCCCCTTGATATTACTGACTGTACCAATGTGTCTTCTGTGATCTCTTGCCAGGCTTGGGGGTTAAGTGACAATCTTCCCCCGACTGCCTCCAGAGGTGGGCAGGCAGGCCTCTTTCAGGAGCGCTGGAAGGACCTCCCAGAGAACATCTTTCTGTTGCCCTGACTCTGCAGACCACCCTCTACCGCAAGGGTGACGTCTCCCATTATTTTCCCCCTCTGCCCAGGGGGGAAAATTCACCACATGCGTCAGGCCAAGTTCCCTAGGATTTCCAGAACCACATGTTTTCCACCCTTTTGACCTTTGGGGTAAGGTCAAGAAGGCGCAGAAAAACATACTCCCACAGCAGAGAGAGTCGTGCCATCCTGCTCGCACCTGGTTAGAGTCTGTTTTACCTTAGGCCTGAACAATGACGAACCATCAAAGAGGGCGTTGGTAAAGGAGGACTTGAAAGGCTCCACAAATTGACAATGGCGCATCCAGGAATGCCTTCGTAAAGCGACTCCTATGCCTACACCCCTGCTCGCTCCATCAGCTGCATAGGAGATAAGCAACATGGAGGCATTAACTATCAAAGATAAGGTTGTAAGCTGAGAAGCAGTCTTATCTGCAGCTCCCACAGCTGTAGGATCCTGTAGGCTACCTCCTAGCTCTTTCAGATCATCCTTCTGAAGACAGGTAAAATAGGATAGATAATTCAGCGACCTGAGAGTAAAGGCCACTGAAGAAAAGACACACTTTCCCATATCTCTCCATTGTATGTGACTCTTTGTTCGTCAGATGGATAGATGCAGAAGTCTCTGCCAATTCCTTCTTAGTGACCACCACCACCACCATAGCATCAACTGGCACACCCTTGGATAGGAAGGATTTGCCGTCAAAGGCAGTTATGAATTTATTGGGCTTCCACAGAAAGTACAGTTGTGTACACTTACCATAAATGTAGATGTTAGAGTGTATTCACTGTTGCAGTCGTTACATTTGGGAAATCTGCTGGCAGGTTGCCCTCAGTCGGCCTGATTAACAAAGTCTTGGGTCCTGCGTCAGTTGCTGTCCCTTCTTCCATGACGCAAGGTCATCAGGGGTATAAAACATGCAGCCAACGCCATTTTCATCAGTTTTTCTTGCCCCAGATGTCAGGTGCCCCTCAAATGGGGAGTAAAAAAAAAAAAAAAATTATTATATATATATATATATATATATATATATATATATATATATATATGCATGTAAATTAGAACACAAAAATTATACCTCCAAATAAAAGCAAATACAACAAAAAGGCTTTTGAGCATAGTAACAGGAAGAAGAGGTATAAAGAGAAAAATAGGGGGCTGGCGGGTGGGTAATCAGGACTGCAAAAGTGAATACACTCAAACATCTACTTTTATGGTAAGTGTACACAACTGTACTATGTTCTTCGTGTTTCACGGTTGCAGTCATTACATTTGAGTAGAATCCCAAAGCTATGGTTGGGAGGATGGAATTATACAGCATTAGGAGCAGCTATAAGGCCCTGCAGGACAGCAGTGACAAAGCCTGCTCTGGATTTAGAGAAGATAAGTAAATGGTAATGCTTGGTGAACCTATGAAAGTACAGTTTTGTACCTACCATAAATGTAGATGTTCGAGTGCTAATACAGCTGCAGTCGTAACAGATGGGTTCTCCTGCCGACAGGTGGGTCCTCGGTCGGCCGAATTCCAAAGTCTAGGTCCGGCGTCGGTTGTCGTCGCTTCTTCCCTGACGTCAGTGCGAGAGGGGTATAAAAGAACCAGCAGACGCCATTTTCTTCAGTTTTTCTTGCCCCAGATGTCAGGTGCCCCCAGAAGGAAGGCAATACATAAAATTATGTAATAATGCAATGCAATATAATCAAAAAACAGTAGTTGCAAGCAAATACACCATAAAAGAATACCCCTAGAGGGGAAGGAGGGAGGGAAACCTGGACTGCAGCTGTATTAGCACTCCAACATCTACATTTATGGTAGGTACAAAACTGTACTATGTTCATCGTGCATACAGCTGCAGTCATAACAGATGGGTAGAATCCCAAAGCTAAGAAAGGGGTGGTAGGCACTAGGTGGAACTAGGAGGAGCCAAAATGCCCTGCAAGACTGCAGTGGCAAAGCCTGCTCTAGATTTGGAGTATAATGGTAGGTTGTAGTGCTTGGAGAAGGTATGCACAGAACTCCAAGTGGCTGCTTCCAAAATATCCTTGGTAGGAACTCCTCTGAGGAAGGCTGCAGAGGTGGCTGTGGCCCTGGTGGAATGAGTTCTAATGCCTGTTGGTACAGTTTTGCCATGAAAGGAATAGCAAAAGTGTATGAGTGGGCTATCCATTTTGAGATTGTCTGTTTGGAAATTGGCTTTCCTTGAGCTCCTACCACATAGGCCACAAAGAGCTGTTCTGATTTTCTGAAAGGTTTTGTTCTGTCCAAATAATAACGCAGTTGCCTGTGGATGTCCAAGGAATGTAGTAATCTCTCCCCTTTGTTTTGAGGATTAGGATAAAAAGTAGGTAAATGTATGGCCTGATTTAAAGCTACCCTGGATACCACTTTAGGCATAAAGGACGGGTTGGTTCATAAGGAAACTCTGTCCTGATGGAAGATGATAAAAGGCTGGACAGCCATGAGAGCCTGTAGTTCTGAAACTCTACAGGCTGAAGTGATAGCCAGAAGGAAAGCTGTTTTCCAGGACAAATATTGCAAATCTGATGAGGCAGCTGGCTCAAAAGGAGGCAAAGTCAGTTTTTCCAGAATGAAATTAAGATCCCAAGCAGGTATTGGTTGTTTCCTTGGAGGTCTTAAATTATTAGCCCCTCTGAGGAACTGTCTTAATAGAGGGTGAGAGAATAAAGGTGGATCAGTGTTGTATTCTGCAGAAATGGCTGAGGCATGGATTTTGATGGAGGAGAACGAAAGTCCACTGCTTAGCAGTTCAGCCAAATATTGTAGTATTTGAGGTAAATTCAGTTTTCCAGGGTTCTGGCCCTTTTTCTCATTCCAGACACAAAAACGTTTCCATTTTGCAGAGTAAGCTTTTCTAGTTGATGGCCTTCTGGCCTCCAAAATGACATCCTGCACCTCCTTGGAGAGTAGGGCCTGCTGTGATGCTAAGGAATCTTCCATGCGGCTAGATTGAGTGTTTTTAACTGACTGAAGAGTTTTGAAGCTGTGCTGAGTCAGAAGAAGAGGCATTAGTGGCAGGGTCCATGGTGGGGAATGCGTCAGGTTCCTCAGGAGTGGGTACCAGTGTTGCCTTGGCCAGTCCGGAGCAATGAGGATCATCTTTGGTCTGTCTGCTCTGGTCTTCAATAGGACTTTGGGCAGCAGAGGAAGAGGCGGGAAGGCATAAACGGTCATTGACGTCCAACTGAAAGAGAGAGCGTCGACTCTCCAGGCCTTTGGATGGAAGATACTTGAGCAGAATTTTGTCAATTGATGATTTTTGTGGGAGGCAAAGAGATCTATGTCTGGCCTTCCCCATTCTTGGATGATTTCTGTAAAAACTTTTGGATGCAACTTCCATTCGTGTGGATCTGTCATATTTCTGCTTAGGTTGTCTGCCAGCGTGTTTTCCTTGCCTGGCAAGTACTGTGCTTGTAGTTCCATTTGTAAGTCCATGGCCATGTTCCAAAGTGACATGGCCAGTCTACATAGGGGATAAGAATGTGTTCCTCACTGCTTATGTACCACATAACTGTGGTGTTGTCCATTCTTATCAATAGTTCGCCTGGTTGTAGAAGGTCCTTGAAAGCTACAATAGCATTTATTACTGCTAGCATTTCTTTGATTGATGTGAAGGTGCTTTTCTTTTTGGGACCATTTGCCCTGAATGCACCGGTCTGTCATGTGTGCCCCCCAGGCATAGTCCGAGGCGTCTGTTGTGATGACTTGATTTGCTTGAGGCTTGCTGAATGGAAGACCTGTGTTTGATTGACATGCTTGAGCCCACCACAGAAATTCCTTTTGCAGACATGGAATTAGTGGTATTATTGTTAAAAACTGTGGCTGTGTTGAGACCATATGTTTTTTAGGTACCATTGTAGTTTTCTCATATGCAGCTTTGCACATAGGATTAGTAAGATGCAAGATGCCATGAATCCCAGAGTCTGCAGGATTTTCCTTGCAGTCAGCCTGGTGCAATTTGCCAGTGTTCTGAAATATTGAATTAGTTGCCCCTGCTTCTCTGGCGTGAGGTAGGCCATCTGGGTGTTTGTGTCCAAATTGGCACCCAGGAAAATTATCTTCCGAGAGGGTATTAGTCTTGATTTCTCTTTGTTGACTGTGAATCCCAGAGAGTTTAATAACATTATTACATAAGCCAGATGTTCCAGAAGAATGTGCTTGCTGTCTGCTTGGATCAGGCAGTCATCCAAATAAGGGTATATTTGTATCCCTTGAAGTCTGCAGTAGGCAATTACTGATGCCAGGCATTTCGTGAATACTCTGGGTGCAGTAGATAAACCAAAGGGCAATGCAGAGAATTGATAATGGGTTGAACCTGCAAGAAATCTGAGGTATCTTCTGCAATTTTGTCTGATTGGGACATGCAGGTATGCCTCCTTGAGGTCCAATGTTACCAGCCAAGACTCCTTGCCCAGCATGGGAAGAAGTTGCTGTAGAGTGAGCATCTTGAATTTTGGTACGAGTAGGAATGTGTTTAGGATGGAAAGATCCAAAATAGGTCTCCAATCTTTTCCCTACCTTGGCACCAGAAAGAGCCTGGAATAAAAACCTTGACCATGTTCGTGCGTAGGTACCTCTTGAATAGCTTTCATGTTTATAAGATCTGAAATTTGCTTTTGTGCCTCTGCCCTTTGTGTGGCAGGTATGGCATGCCTCTCATTTTTGGAAGGGTATGAAAGTGGAATTTGTAGCCTCTGTTTATAATGTCCAGGATCCATTTCTCCTTTGTGACAACATGCCAATTTTTTGAGTATAGTGCCAGCTTTCCTCCTAAGGGGGCTGCCATTTGAGACCTGGTTGGCATGCAAAGGGGAAGTCATTGGGTTTGCTTTCTGAAAGATTGCGAGTTGTCCTCACCACCTCTTTGTGTAGGAGCTTGCCATTGTCTGCCTCTGTACGAGCCTTGTGTTTGTCCTCTGCCCCTCGGGCGCCTGTATCTGCCTCTTTGGGGTCTGTCTGTGGCAGGAAAGGACCAGTTTTTGGAAGGCCAATTTCTACTAAAACGTGGGGGTTGAACCTGCAGAAATTCTCACAGTTTGCATTGATTTAGCCTTTTCCTCCATTTTCCGTAATACTTCCTCAGCATTTGCCCCAAATAGTACATCCTTTTGCAGAGGGGCGTCTAGTAATTTTGCTTTGACATGATCAGGCAAGGCTTGTTCCTTGAACCAGGCATGCCTACGTATGACTGATCCTGTAACAGCAGCTCTACATGAGGCCTCTAGAGCATCAAAACCACATTGTAAGGTATGTTTACCCACTTGTTCTGCACTATGCATCAAATCCTGCAACTCCTTCAAGTCTGGTTGTTCAGGTTGTGACATTTTACTTTTCAATTGAGATAACAGAAACTGTTAGTATTTTAGCATATGAAATTGACAGTTTAAGGCCCTCATGGATAAGGTAGCCGAGGTATATACCTTTTTTCCCCACCTTTCTAAGGATCTGGAATCTCTCTCGGAGGGCAATGGATTTTTGGCAATGGAGGCCTTAACTCCCTTGGGCCCCTGTGAGATGGTTTCTAGGTCAGCAGCATGGCTTTTGTATAGAAAATGGTGCGAGTCAGGAACCCTGTAGTACCTGTCAGGCTTAACTGGAGCTGGAGGAAGAGAGTCCGGGTTAAGGCAGGCCTCCGAGTAAACATCATCTAGGATGTCCAAGACAGGAGGTATAGCCAAAGGCCTGTGCTGGGGTAACAAAAGAAATTCCCTGAGCCTTTTCTTGGAGTCTGAATAATCCTGGCCTTCCCAGTGGAAGTGTTCCCTTAAGGTATGCAAAGTTTTCCCAAATGAGTAATCCTCAGGGGGGGGATACAGAAGGAATAGACTCCTCTGCATCAGAGTCTTCAAAAGGGGAGTAAGACTGTTCCTGATCATCAGAGTGTTCTGAAATAATGGAGCCCTGATCAGAGGAGGGGGAATCTTCCTCCACTCTGGGCCTTTTGTCTGGAGGTGGCTGAGAACCTCTGATTAGAGTAATTAAATCCTCAGCCATTTTAAGCATCTGCTTCTTAGGCATGGGGCCTGGAGATGGGCCCTGTGTAGCTGGTCTCTTAGGGTGCATGGTTGCTTTAGACTTGGTGAAAGCCTTGATGGAGAAAGAAGAGGAAGGTCTGAAGACACCTTCAGTGGAGGTGGACCTGTCCACATTCTGTGTTTCAACGCCAAGAGTGGCTTCGGTATCTGTAGTCGGGGTGTGGGCCGAGGAGCCTGCGACCTCGGGTACAGGAGACACCGCCAAAGATGTGTCGTCGGTAATCAGGGGCTGCGTAGGCACCTCGCTGAGAACCGGACCACGTGTAGTCTGCTTTGGCATGGTGTCGGTAGAGGCCGCGGACCTCGAGTGTCGGTCCTTGTCTTTGCATTTTTTAGACAAGACCGGAGTCGGAGTATCCGACGACATAGTATAGTTAAATGCTTTCCCAAAAAAATGCTGGGCAAACTCCGCCCGACGCTTAATAGTGCGTTTGTTGAAAGTAGCACAAAAGCGACAGACCGAGACGTTGTGGTCTGGGCCTAAACAAGGTATACAGAGGGAATGGAAATCCTTATGCGGTATTTGCTTCCCACAAGAAATACAATTATTAACTTTGTCTGGCATCGGTCTGAAGCAAGAAAAGTTTCCCCAACGGGGTACTTAGCTTTTAAGAAGACTTCGGTTTCCAAATTTTTCGTAATCTCAAGAGCTGGCCGACCGGCACTTGCGAACTGCTTCTGCTTCGGGCACCACGTGGCAAGAAAGACTGAAGAAAATGGCGTCGGCTGGATCTTTTATACCCCTGTCGCACTGACGTCAGGGAAGAAGTGACGACAACCGACGCCGGACCTACACTTTGGAATTCGGCCGACCGAGGACCTGCCTGACGGCAGGAGAACCCATCTGTTATGACTGCAGCTGTATGCACGATGAACATCTGAGCTCCAGGTAGCAGCTTCTAGAATTTCTCTGGTAGGAACCCCTCTGAGAAAGGCTGCAGAAGTAGATGCAGCTCTGGTGGAATGGGATCTGATCCCCTTGGGGACAGGTTTACCATGATGCATGTAGCAGAAACAAATACAATGGCTTATCCATTTTGAAATTGTCTGCTTTGAGATAGCCTTTCTCTCTGCCACTGCAGCAAATACCACCAGTAGTTGCCCAGATTTTCTTTGAGATTTTGTCCTGTTCAAGTAGAATCTTAGTTGCCTGTGTACATCCAATGAATGCAGAATCCGCTTCCCCTTGTTCTGTGGATATGGGAAAAAAGTTGGCAGATGAATGGTCTGATTAAGCGCCACGCTAGATCCCACTTTAGGCATAAAGGATGGATTGGTCCCAAGCGCTACCCTGTCCGGGTAGAAAATAAGAAAAGGCTCCACACTGCCACGAGAGCCTGTAGTTCTGAGATCCTTCTAGCTGAAGTGACTGCTAAAAGAAAAGCTATCTTCCAAGAGAGAAATTTTATGCCCGCAGTAGCAGCTGGCTCAAAAGGAGGCAGGGTGAGTTTTTCCAACATAAAATTGAGGTCCCATGCAGAGTTGGTGCTCTCCTGGGAGGTCTTAACTTTTAGGCCCCTCTGAGATACTGCTTTAGCAGGGGATGAGAAAAGAGGGGAGGCTCTGTGTTGTAATGAGCTGAAATGGCAGAGGCGTGGATTTTATGGTAGAGAAAGATAGGCCCTTGTGAAGCATCTCAGTTAAATATTGCAGAATCTGAGGAATACTGGGCATTTCTGTGCTTATTCCTTGTGCCCGATTCCAGGCACAGAATCTTTTCCATTTATCAGCATAAGATTTTCTAGTACTAGGCCTTCTAGCCTCCAAAATGACATCCATCACAGGTTTGCTGAGAGATGTAACTGGTGAAATTAGTTGATGAGCCATGTTGCAAGATTCAGAGTTTGGAGCTGTGTTTAGAATTTGACAGTTCTGCTGAGACAGTAGATAAGATGTCTGAGGCAGGTACCACGGAGGAAGGTGTGACATATTGCGTAGGAGCGGGTACCATTCTCGGCAAGGCCAGTCTGGAGCAATCAGAATCATTTTTGGTTTTTCCTGACTTTTATTAATACCTTGGAGAGCAAAGGCAGAGGGGGAAAAGCATAGACTGATAGTTTTTTCCAGCTAAAGGATAGAGCAGCCACTTTCCAAGTTTTTTTTGTGATGGATTCTTGTGCAGAATTTGTCCAACTGATAGTTTTGGGGTGAGGCAAAAAGATCCATGTCTGGGCTCCCCCATTTGAGTGTCAACATGCTGAAGATTTGTGGATCCAGTTTACATTTGTGTGGGTCCATAAGATTTCTGCTTAGTCTGCCAGAGTTATTTTGCTTTCCTGGCAGGAACTGAGCTTGTAGATGTATTTGGTAAGTCAAGGCTGTGTTCCACAAGGCCATGGCTAGTCTGCAAAGGGGGTAGGAATGGGTACCCCCCTGCTTATGTACCACATGACTGTGGTGCTGTCAGTCTATCAGTAGTTGTCCTGGGTGAAGAAAGTCCTTGAAAGCTGTCAGAGAATTCTGTACAACTAGCATCTCTTTCTGGTTGATATGCAGGTGCATTTGATTTTGGCTCCATTCGCCCTGAATGCATCTCCCTGCCTGATGCGCCACCCAAGCATAGTCTGATGCGTCTGTAGTCAGGGTTTGGGTGGCAGGGGGCAGAATGAATGACAGTCCCTTGTTTTGGTGACAGGCCTCTGCCCACCATAGGAACTCTTGCTGCAGGCAAGGAATGATAGGAATCATTGTTTCCAGGCTGTGACAATGTTGACTCCATAAGCTTTTTTAGGTACCACTGAAGTTTCCTCGTATGCAGTTTTGCATATGGAATTAGAAAAATGCAGAAAGCCATGAACCCCAAGGCCTGCAGAATTCGTCTTGCAGATAACTGGGTTTTTGTGGCCACTTGTTTGAAGTAAGTCATCAATTGGATTTGTTTGTCTGGCGTGAGGTAAGCCATCTGGGCAGTTGTATTCAAGCTTGCACCCAGGAATGTAATTTTTTGAGAGAGTACCAGTTATTTCTTTTCATTTACGGTGTAACCTAGGCAAGTTAGAAGCCTTTTTACAAATGCCAGATGCTGTAGAAGAGTGTCCTTGTTTTCTGCCTGAATTAGGCAATCGTCCAGATAAGGATACATTTGAATATTTCTGTGTCTGCAAATGCAATTACTGGTGCCAGGCACTTTGTGAAGACCCTGGGCGCAATATACAAGCCAAAGGGCAGTGCAGAGAACTGGTAATGCAAATAGCCTGCTTTGAAGCAGAGGTATCTTCTGCAAGATTCCCTGATTGGGATATGCAGGTAAGCCTCTTATGTCTAGAGTTACCAACCAGGCATCCTTGCCTAGCATAGGCAGTAACTGTTGTAGAGTCATCTTCTTGATTTTGGAATGTCCAAGGAAGTATTTAGAATGGATAAGTCCAGAATTGGACTCCATCATTTGTCTTTCCTGGGTACCAGGAAAAGTCTTGAATAAAAACCTTGTCCCTTTTCCTTTTCTGGTACTGGTTGAATAGCCCCCATATTCATGAGGGACATAACTTGTTTCTGGGCCTCTGCCCACTGATTTAGAGGCAGATCTGGCCATCAGTTTGGAATGGGCAACATGTGGAAATGAAATCTGTATCCCTGGGATACTATATTAAAAAACCCACTTGTACTGGGTAATTAGATGCCAATTTTGTGCATGAAGTGCTAGTTTTCCCCCCAAAGGGGCTGCCAAAATATAAGTGCTTGGAAACGGCAGAGGAAAGTCATTGAGACTGTTTACTGTAAGGAGGTGCCTTGCTATTTCCACATTTGGAGGTTGAGGCACCCCGTTGTTTTGTTCTGTAAGTTCCTTGTGACTGAAACCTGGAGCCTTTGGAGTGCCTGGGTTTGACCTGAGCGGCTCTGGTGGGTACTGGAAAGGACCAATTCTTAGTAGGCTAGTGCCTACTGAACCTGGGTGGCTGCACTTGTAGGAAATCTTTTGCAGTTTGCATAGATTTAGCTTGGTCTTCCATCTTTTTCAAAACTTCTTCTGCTTTATTACCAAATAGACTGTCCTGTTGTAAAGGAGCATCCAACAATTGTGCTTTAACATGATCAGGCAGATTTTGCTCCTTGAGCCAAGCATGCCTTCTTATCACAGATCCAGTTACAGCGGCCCTGCAAGAGGCCGCCAAGGAATCAAAACCACATTGCAAAGTATGCTTTCCAACTTGTTCAGCTGAATGCAATAAATCCTGTAACTCTATTTTCCACACAGTCAGAAATCAACATCATTTTCTGTTTAAGTAAGCCCATGACATGCTGCTGATATTTAAGCATATGAAATTGACAGTTTAAAGCCCTGATTGCCAGGGTTGCAGACATGTAAACCTTCTTACCTCATCTATCCAGCACCCTGGAGTCTCTACCAGAAGAGGTAGGATTTTTAGCAGTAGAAGCTGTAACACCCTTGGGACCCTGAGAAATTGTTTCAGGGTCAGCAGTAGGGTTTTTAAAAAGAAATTAGTGGGAGTCAGGAACCCTGTAATATCTTGTCTAGCTTACTAGGAGCCGGAGGCATGGAATCAGGAGCCATCCTGGATTCTGAGAAAACATCATCAACAATGTTTAGAACAGGAGGCATAGCCAAAGGCCTATACTGAGGAAGAAGGAGGAAATCCCTAACCCTCTTTTTGGATTCTGAAAAATCTGACTCTCAATGAAAATGTTCCCTTAAGGTATGCAACGTTTCTCCAAAAGAAAAATCCTCAGGAGAAGCAGAAGGGATGGATTCTTCTGCATCAAAGTCCTCATACGGTGGAAAAGATAATTCCTGATCAGAAGAAATGGAAACCTGATCTGAAGATTCATAATCAGTGCCTTGCCTAGGCCTCTTAGGAGGGAGTTGGGAACCCCTGATCAAGGTAATTAAATCCTCAGCCATTTTGATCATTTGTATTTTAGGCATAGGGGCCTGTGCACGTGGCCCATGAGTCAGTTTTTTTTAGACATAAAAGTTGGTTTTGGCCTTGTTTTTGAAGATGGCGTCAGTTTAATATACAAATCTTTATGCCTGAAAATACCCTCAGAAGCCAGTGCCTGCTCAGCATTTCCGGACCCATCTAAGGTAGAGACATCCGCGGGTTCAGTACTTAAAGTGTCTCGCGGCATACCGGACTTTGACTAGGTCTCAGTAGAGGCCTGCGAATCAAAAGTAGCGGGTATCAGGGGCTGCAAAAGCACCTCACTGAGTACCGGCAAACCGGCGACTGGCTTAGGAGAAGCTTCGTCGTCAGTTTTGGACCTTGACTGTGTGTCTTTTTCTTTGCGTTTTTTGTGAATTCCAGTAGTCTGATTGCGAACCGACAACATTTCTGTATAGTTAAATCTTGAGCTAAAATATGTATATGCAAAAATATACAGACACTTAATAGTGCATTGGTTAAATTTAGCACAAAACCGACAGCAAGGCACATTGTGGTCAGGGCCTAGGCAAGGAATACAGTACAAATGAAAATCCTTATGAGGTATTTGCTTCCTACATGTAATACAATTATTAACTTTTACTGACATCGGTAAGGAGCAAGAAAAAGTTTCCCCAACGGGGTACTTAGCTTTAGGTTGAACTTCGGTTCTGAAACTCGAAAATGAAAATTTCAGGAGTTGGCCGACCAGCACTTGCGAACTGCTTCTGCTTCAGGCACCGCGTGGCAAGAAAGACTGATGAAAATGGCGTCGGCTACATGTTTTATACCCCTGACGACCTGACGTCAAGGAAGAAGGGACAGCAACCGATGCAGGACCCAAGACTTTGCTAATCAGGCTGACTGAAGGCAACCTGCCAGCAGATTACCCAAATGTAATGACTGCAACAGTGAAACACGAAGGACATCTTGTTCCATCGATTCCAAACAGCTCCACGCCTTTCGACTTACTACCCCTAGCAGCAGGTTGAAGGGGGGGGGGACACCCAAGAGGTGGAGAGTCGGGAACCGAATGCATCCAGGTACACAAACTCGTCCTCAGAAGGGGAAAGGGACTTCCAGGCACCCCTCTGCCTGAGGATTTCCAGGATGTCGGAGAATGAGACATTCTCAGAGGGGGACTGCGGAGACCCTTCTGATTCCTCCAAGTCCATGTCCGATGTCAGAGACTCCAGGGAGTCAAGATACTTCCTCTTACATGTCCTCTTCCGGGGGACTTCCTCAGGGGGATGATCTGGGGAGGTTCTGAAAGGGGGAGAGTCACCCAATGGGGCATCCTGGGACACTGATTCCCTGCGCTTAGAATGGAGGGGCGGGGAGATGGAAAACACTAGTTCCATAGGGGACGGAGTAGCTGAAGCCAAGGTAGGAGCAGTCTTTGAGGACAGCACACTCATCACCTCGATGGCACCACACTCCTGGCCTGAGTGTGTCCCCGGCTCCAAAGAGTCTAGAGACCTCTCCCACAACAAGGGTGATGGCTCCGAAGTTGATAAGGGAGCGGAGCTCACCTGCGACAAAGCTCCAAGAGGGAGAGTTGGGTCGAAGCCAATGACGGCGTGTCGGCTACCAGATCCCTCGATAGGAAGTATCAAGGAGATTAGAGAGGATGTCGGAAGAGAGACTGAAGGTTTTTGGAACAGACAGTTCCACCACAATGACATCCATGTACTCCAGCTCCGAGCTCAGGTGAGTTGAAGGAGGAATAGATGGTCCAGGAGGAAGAGTTGTCCGCTCCAAATCCATACAGGCTGGGTTAGATAATTATATATATATATATATATATATATATATATATATATATATTTTTTTTTTTTTTAAACAAAAAACATAAGGTAATGGAAGGGGGAGAGGCTCTAAGTTAAACGACAACTCCCCCGACCGAGGAGAGCCTATAACTTAAACAGCTACCGAACCCAACCAACAAAAAGGAATGCGAGATAGGAACAATATAACATCAATGCTTACACCGACTGAAGATACCCAACTTAATCAGGCTGGCTGGAGAAATTGTGGGCAAGTGTTGATCCTTAAAACTCGCAGAAAAAAAGAAGTCATGTCTTAACATAATGTTCCGTCTGTGTTGTAGATGTTTATTCATTCATTACTGTTAGGACTTCGGTTCTGTCCTCAGAACAGACACTGCCGTTACAAAGTTTGTGCCAGCCAAAAACTCTCAGCTAAGACGTATCCATAATGCCTCTCTCATAGTCTCTTCAGATCGAGTTTGTCCACCCCTATAGAATAGGAATAATGAAAGACAGTAGGGGGCTCTGTCTGAGCAAATACCTTAACTAAGAAAATCCTGAAGTCCACCAGGAGTCCAGGCAGGGGGAAGGAGGGCAGGAAGTAATGAATGAAAAAAGATGTACAACATAGATGCAATGTTACGGTAAGTCAAAACTTCTTTATCTGATGTTGTAAATTTTTATTCATTCCTTACTGTTAAAGCAGAGTCCCCAGCTACTCGAGTCCTAGGTGGTCCTAAGGAAGGACATTCCTGAGCACCAAAGAACCAAAAGATGATTGTCCCCTGGAGGCCAAATCCAATTTGTAATGAGAGATAAACATATGAGGTCTTGCCGAAGTGGCTGCTGCACAGATATCATCCATAGAGGCTCTGAAAGAAAAAACACTTAAGTAGCCATCGATCTAGTGGAATGAGCTTTTACTCTGAAAGATAAAGACACTTTGTTCTGATGCTAAATGAAGTTAATGGCATTTCTAAGTCAAGAAGATAAAGTAATTTTGGAGACAGGTCTACCCAATCTGGGTCTTGCAAAGGCCACAAATAATTTATCTGTTTTTCTGAAAGATCAAGTAAAAACAAAGTTGCCTATGAACATAGAGGGTATGCAAAAGATATTCCCCTCTATTTGTATGATGAGGGAAGAAAACCGGCAGTCAATAGATTGGTTAATGGAAAACCCAGAAATGACTTTGGGCAAAAACGAAGGGTCAGTACGCAGGGACACTCTTTCCCTATGAAAAATCAAGTAAGGTCTCTTGACACTCAAGGCCTGTAACTCAGATACTATTCTCGCTGAGGTAAGGGCTACTAAAAGCAGAGTCTTCCAAGACAAAAAATTTCATATCACATGAACTAGAAGGCTCGAAAGGAGGACTTGTTAACGACTGAAGCACCAATGTCAAGTCCCAAGGCTCTATAGTAGGCTTAACATGAGGTTTACCATGTAATACTCTTTTCAAAAAGGTTTTGCACGGTCGGTGTGACATAACAGAAGAATTATCAAATCCATTGTGAAAATTTTCGATAGCTGCTAAATGCACAGTAATTGTCAATGCTGAAGCTCCTTCATGTAATAGGGTAGTGTAGGGTACTGTAGGATCTTCTGAATAGGCATGGAGAAGGAGTCTATGTTATGATCTTTGGCCCATGTAGAGAACTTACCCACTTACTAGAATAAACTTTCCTGGTGGAAGGTTTGTGTGAAGCCAGAAGAATTTCATGAACAGGAAATGAAATATCAGGTAGCCTGGCAATCATCGGAAGTGGAGAAACCAAGCTGTGAGCCTGAGACTGTGGAGAATGAGGTGAATCAGTCCCGGAGGATGAGAAAGCAGACCTTGAGATTGATCCAGGATACACGGGCTGTGAATCAGATGAGGCCATAGGAAAGGGAACCAGACCTGACAGGGCCAATAAGGGGCAATGAGGATCACTCTGCTTCTCAACCTTTGAGCTTTCTGGAGGAATTTTGGGATGAGGGGAAACGGGGGGGGGGGCATACAGCAGACCCGGGGGCCAATTGTGATTCAGAGCATCCCTCGGTGACTCCCCCTGAGGGGGGGATCAGGGCAAAGTAGCTTCTGCATTTGCATTTTAGGGGGGAAGCGAGGCTTGTCCCAACGGCGGAACATCTGATCCGCTATTATGGCACTGAGGGACCACTCATGAGGCATCAGAATGTTCCTGCTCAGATTGCCCGCAATAAGGTTGGAACTCCTAGGAATGTGCATTGCTATGAGAAAGCAGATGGAAGATATCGCCCAGTGCCAAATTTTCATGGCCTCTCGACATAAGGGGTAAGACCTGGTTCTGCCTTGTTTGTTGATGTACCAGATGACTGACGTGCCCGACTGAATTGCAATGGTCCCGGAAGGAAGGGATGTGTGGAACGCTTGCAACACTAACAGAACTGCCCTCAATTCCAGGACATTTATGTGCAAATTGGCCTCCATGGGGGACCAGGTGCCTTGGACCGTCTTTCCCTGGAAATGCCCCCCCCCCCACCACAACAGGGAAGTGTCCGTGGTCACCGTAGCCCACAGCTGGGAAAGGCAGAATGGTCGACACCAAAGATTTGTTTCTGGCTTCATCCACTAAAGCATTTCTTTCTTGCAAAGGTTTATAAAGCTTTATTATGTGGTTGAAAGGGTGGGTTAAGATTGATCACTGTGATGAAAAGAGCCACTGTATTATTCTCATGTGCAACCTCGCCAGTGGAACTAAGGTAATGGTTCCTGCCATACATTCCAACAGCTGTAGTACAAGGTGTGCTGGTACAAAAGTGTGTTGAAGGAGGACTTGAATCTGGCTTCTTATTTTTGCGAGCCTATGAGGAGGAAGGGAAGCTTGACAAGACATTGTGTCGAAGATCGTTCCAATGAATTCCAGTGCTCTTGCTGGACACATTTGAGATTTGTCCATGTTGATCATGATATCTATGCAAAGAGCAAGGCCTTGAGTGTAAGAGAGGCTGAGGATGAGAAAATTCCTGCTTGTGGCAGTAAGGAGCCAATCATCTAAATATGGAAACACCTGGAATCCTTAAAGTCGGAGATGAGCTACTACGACTGTCATACATTTGGTGAAACACTCTGGGGGCTGTCGAAATACCAAGGGGCAGTGCCCTGAACTGATAGTGACCGTCTCCCAGCCAAAAGCAGAGAAATCTCAGGGAGAGATTGTCCATCTTTATGTAGTAATACACGTCCTGGAGGTCGATAGAGCACATCCAGTTGTCCTTCCCCAGAAAGGGGAGGATGAACTGTACCGCGACAATCCGGAATTGATGTTTTATGAATTTGTTTAGTAAGCTGAGATCCAGGATTGGTCTCCAGTCCCCTGTCTTTTTTGGCACTAAAAAGAACCTGGAGTAAAACCCAGATCCTCTCTAGTCTGTTGGGACTGGCTGGATGACTCTCTTAGCAGCTTTTTGATTTCTAAGGCTGCTGCCTCCCTCTGACTGGGTGGAACACTGAGGATTAATTTTACAGGTCTGGGAGTAAGACTGAATGGGATATGACAGCCTCTGGATATTATTCTCTGCACCCACGCATCCATTGTTATAAGTTGCCAGGCCTGTAGGTGCAGGGAAAATTGACCCCCCGACTGCTTCCAGAGGAAAGCAATCGTGCCGCTGTTCAGGAGCGCTGGTAGGGTTGGCCAGAGAAGGAATCTCTAGCACCCTAGTTGCGCAGACCCTCTCTACTCTGAAAGGGGAGTCTTCCAAACAAGTTGCCCCCTCTGCCCTGGGGGGACTGCTCACCCTGAGTGTCACGAAAAGATCCTTGGGATTTCTTAAACCCCAATTTTCCTCCCCTCTGGTTCCTGGAATAGGATCTCGGGGGGGGGTGTGTGGAAAAACGTATGCCCACAGTAGACAAGGTCTTTCAGTCCTTCTCTCTGCATGATAATGTCTCTCTTACTTTGGGACCAAAAAGGGAAGATTTGTCAACAGGTGCATTGACAAAGGAAGATTTAAAGGGGTCTGTGAAATCACACAAACGCATCCAAGCATGCGGTCTCATGACGATGCCTGATGTGGCTGCTCGAGCTGCCCCCTCGGTGGTGTGAGAAATCAAGTGCATTGAGGAGTTCGAGATAGATTCCAGAGTAGCCAGCTGAGAGGCAACAGTGTCACGCACCTCATCAGCCAGTACCCCCGCCAAAGAGGCAGACATTTCTGACATTAGGTCTTTTTGGAGGCGAGTGAAGTGTGCCAGATAGTTCAGCGATCAAATGGGAAAGGTCGCTGAAGCAGAGGCCCGCTTCCCCAGTCTGTCCATAGCCCGAGACTCCCTGTTTGGGGGATGAACAGTGGAACAGTGGAACTATCTTCTGCCAGTTCCCTCTTGGTGGCCGCTGCCACGACCATGGAATCAACTACTAGCTGCATGGACCAATTGTGCTGGTCTTGAGGGGTGGATAAAATTTTGTCTGGCCTCCAGGCGACAGGTTCTATGTTGTCCGGGGCCTTCCAGGAATGCTGCACAATGAGCTTAACAAGCTCATCCGCAGGTGGGGTCACCCAGGAGATAGATGGCCGAGCACGGAAGGCCTGCAAGAACAAAGACTCCTTCGAAGAAGAGTTGGAGGTCTTCCAGAATGTCTCCAAATGAGACGCCTTCTGGGGGAGACCGTAGGGACCCTTCTCCCTCATCACAATTGGTGTCCTCAGTGATGGATACCTAAGGGGAATCAAGGTGCTTCTTTCACGGTTTCTTCTGGGGTGGCTCCCCAATGGACTATTCTGAGGAGGACTCCGGAGAAAGGGTTCCCTTCAAAGTAAGGTCTTGTGGCTCCCATGCTTGGGATCCCAGAGTAGGGGGTTGAGCCAGCTGCATGCTAGAGGGGGGCTCTGGTGTCGATGCCAATGGTGCCAACTGCGAGCCTGTTGAGGAAAGAATCCTCTCCATCACCTGGAAAGCAGGCCTGCCCGAGGAGGGATGAGGGCCCGGACTGAGGACAACCTCGGAACTGGGGTTACACCCCACCCTGAAGAGCCCACCTCCAGGTGAGGAGCTCCGAGAGGACCAGTAGCTGCCGGGGGAGCTGTGGCTGTATACAGTGCCAGCAAAAAAAAAAAAAAAAAAGGCGTCAAACTAGGAGCCACCATGCCGGCAGCCCAATCACTGCTCAAAGAGTGCACCAGTTCCAATGGAGCCATAGCGCCAAGAGTAATCCGTGCCGACAGCAGAGCCTCCACAGTTGGAGCAGAGATGGGAAGCACCGGGGTGGCCATTGGTACTGAAGTCTCTGGGGCCTGGGAATAGGTCAGAGGAGGATATACAGGTGAGAATGCTGTAAAAGCTTCCATTCCAAGAGGGAAGGAAGGCCTAGCAGAGGTGGGGCAATCATCTAGCTGCCAAAAGCTGGTCCGCAACCCTTGCATCTTTTTCTGAAAGGTCACAACTCGGAGAATATCTGGTTCTGGGAAGGTGTTTGACCTTCAGAACAGATGGTATCAGTGTCGAAGGGGTCGTATAAGACATCGGCACCATGGCTGGGGATGGTGCAAATGCAGGTATGGAAGTCAAAGCCTGCATCAAGACCAAGGCCGGCACAGAGGAGGATGGTGCCAAAGCTGGTACAGTGGTAGGAGTCAAAATTAAGGGCGGAACCAAGGGAAAAGACATGGAGCCTGGTGCTGAAGTTGTCTGTGCTGAAGGCGCGGGAGCAGCTCAGTCTCTACTTGGTTCCGAGGAGGACGGAGATGTAGGGAGAGAGGAACTCAGTTTCTTTTTAGGTTTCTTAGTCTTAGGAGGTGGTGAGACCTCTGTCCCAGAAAGAGCCCCCGAGAAGGGAGTTTTCATCATACCCTTCAGAATCAGCTTTTTCATATGCTCAGCTGAAGTCCAGTTGCTGAAGCTGGAACAAATATCACATGAAGCATTGTTGTGGTCAACGCCTAAATAAACACACCGAGCATGACTGAGTTGGGCATCTTACGCCCACACATCACACTGTTTAAATTCTAATTTAACTTTTTCAGACATCATGAAAATTACACTAATCCTAAGCGACAAACAACCAAAACAACAACAGTAAGGTGAGACATGAGGGTTTCTTTGTTTTTTTTTTAATAAACAGATAGAAAAGTTAGAAGCATCAGCAATGGCACTTAGAAATAGCACAAGTGGTAATAAAGGGCCTACCAAAGGTAGGAGAGAGGGACAGTACCAATGATGGTATAAAAGGAACTACCAAAGGTAGAGTGTAGGATACAGAAAAGGTATGCAAGTTTATATACGAAAAGATATTTAGGGAAAACTGACAAAAAAAGGGTACTGGTATAGATAATCACAAAAAAAAAAATGCTACACTTAGCTTGAGAGAGAAGGCTTGGCACGTCTGACTACGAACACGGCAAACAAAATCTGAAGAGACTATGAGAGGGGCATTATGGGTAGGTCTTAGCTTACAGTTTTTGGCTGGCACATGTTTGTTAAATGCAGTGTCCGTTCCGAAGACAAAACCGAAGTCCTAACAGTAAGGAATGAATAAAGATTTACAACATCAAATTGATTCTTTGTGCAAAGGTAACTATAACAGTTTGTAGGAAACCAACAGCTGATTAGAATTTTCTTTCTTTAGTCTTGGCTAAATAAAATCTTCATTGTATTTGAACATCTAGCACACTGAGAATCCTTTAACTTCTATTTTGAGGTTAGGAAAAATGCAGGAAGGTGCATAAATTGGCTCAGGGATATATCAGTAAGCACTTTAAGCATAACGGCCAGGTTAGTTGTAAGGGACACACTGTCCTTGGGGAAAACATCAGGGAGTTTCACAGGGTGACCTTTTTTTTTTTTTTTCCCCCAGAGATTAGAGAACAAGAACAGTTTTCCATATACATTTTAAAGAAGCAGAATAAGCTGATTCAAAAGGTAGTAAAGACAGTTTCTCAAGCACATAATTCAGACCTCAGGCAGTAGGGGGTGTGATATGCAACACAACTTTTAAGAACAGCTTAACCTCAAAAGAAGAAAAAGAGTTGGATCCCTGGGAAGACAAGTTGAGATAGTGGAGAAAAACTCCTTAATGGATGCGTATGCCAAACCAGAAAGTACAGTTGTGTACACTTACCATAAATGTAGATGTTAAGAGTGTATTCACTGCTGCAGTCATTATATTTGGGTTATCTGCTTGCATGTAGCAGTCAGTCGGCCTGATTATCAAAGTCTTGGCTCCTGCGTCGGTTGCTGTCTCATCTTCCATGATGTCAAAGTAGTCAGGGGTATTAAGCATGCAGCAGACGCCATTACATCAGGTTTTTTTTTGCCCCAGATGTCAGGTGCCCCCATAATGGGAAGAAATTATATACAAGGTTACACCTCCAACAAAAAGCAAATACACCAGAAAGCTTAAATATAGTAAAGAAGAAAAGAGGTATAGTCAATAGATGTCAGGGGGCTGGAGGGAGTATAACCAGGACTGCAACAGTGAATACACTCCAACATCTACATTTATGTTAGGTGTACACAACTGTACTATGTTCTTCATGTTTCACTCTTGCAGTCATTACATTTGGATATATTCCCAAAGCTAAGGAAGGGAGGAGGCAATTAGAGAGCATTAGGACCAGCTATTAGGCCCTGCAAGACTGCAGTGGGAAAAAACAGCTCTGGATTTAGAAAAAAATTGGCAAGTGGTAATGCTTGGTGAAGGTATGTACAGAACTCCAGGTAGCAGCTTCTAGGATGTCCCTGGTAGGAATACCTCTGAGAAAGGCTGTAGAAGTAGATGCAGCCCTGGTGGAATGGGATCTTATCCCCTGTGGGGTAGGGTTTTCCATGGTGCTTATAGCAGAAATTAATGCAATGGCCTACCCACTTAGAAACGGTTTGCTTTGAAATGACCTTCCCCTCTGCCCCATAGCAAAGGCAACTAGCAGCTGTTCAGATTTCCTGAGATGCTTAGTCCTGACCAAATAAAATCTAAGTTGTCTATGCACATTCAAGGAGTGCAGTATTCATTCTTTGTTCTGTGGATTAGAAAAGAAGGTTGGCAAATGAATGGACTGATTAAGGGCCACACTGGATACCACCTTGAGCATAAAGGAAGGATTGGTCCTGAGGGACACCCTGTCCGCATGAAAGATGATGAAGGGCTCCAGTGCCATGAGGGCATGTAATTCAGACACCCTTCTTTCTGAAGTGAGAAGGAAGGCTGTTTTCCAAGAAAGGAATTTCAACTCTGCAGTTGCAGCTGGCTCAAAAGGAGGTAGAGTGAGCTTTTCCAATACAAAGTTAAGGTGCCAGGCTGGAATACGGGCTCTCCTGGGTGATCTTAAATTTTTGGCCCCTCTGAGGAATTGTTTCAGCAGGGGTGATAGAAGAGGGGTGGCTCAGTATTATAATGTGCTGAAATGGCTGAGGCATGAATTTTAATAGAAGAGAAGGCAAGGCCCTTGTGAAGCATCTCTGTTAAGTATTGAAGGATATGCAGTATACTGGGCACTGTTGTGCCCATCCCGAGTCTGGCTCCAAAAACAGAATCTTTTCCACTTTCAGCATAGGATTTTCGAGTACTAGGCCTCCTTGCCTCTAGGATGACATCCAGCACTTGCTGAGAGAAGGTATAGGAGGACTCAGGTAATTAGCCAGGCTGCCAGGTTCAGGGTTTGAAGCTGGGGGTGCATAATCTGGCCCTCCTGCTATGACAGTAGGAAAAGAGTGAGGCAGGTGCCATGGTTCCAGCAGTGACATACTGTGCTAGAGGGGTTACCAGTGTTGTCGTGGCTAGTCTGGTGCAATGAGTACTGTCCTTGGTTTGTCATGTTTGATCTTTAGTAGAACTTTCAAGAGGAGAGGCAGATGGGGAAAGACAAACTGAGAGGCTTTCCCAGGTGAAGGACAGGGCATCCACTTTCCAAGCTTGTCTGTGGGGAGCCCTTGTGCAGAATTTGTCCAATTGGTAGTTCTGAGGGAAGGCAAACAGGTCTATCTCTGGGGCTCCCCCATTTGTTTCTCAAAATGTTGAATATCTTTGGTTCCATTTTCCACTCGTGTGGGTCCATTAAATTTCTGCTTAGGTCGTCTGCCAGTGTATTTAGCTTGCCAGGCAGGAATTGAACTTGTAGGTGCACTTGGTAGCTCAAGGCTATGTTCCACAGAGCCATGGCTAGTCTGCAGAGAGGGTATGAGTGGGTTCCCCCCTGCTTGTTTATGTACCACATAACAGTGGTGTTGTCCGTCTTTACCAATAATTGTCCAGGAAGAATGTGGTCCTTGAAGGCTGTCCGAGAATTCTGTACAGCTAACATTTATTCTTGATTGATATGCAGGTGAATATGACTTGGTTCCATTTGCCCTGAATGCACTGCCTTGCCAAGTGAGCCCCCCATGCATAGTCTGATGCATCTGTTAGGGTTTGGGCAGCAGGGAGTAGAGTGAATGGTAGTCCCCTGTTGTGGTGCTAAGCCTCTGTAAACCAAAGGAACTCTGTCTTTATACAAGGAATGTTAGGAATCATTGATTACAGGTCCTGAGAAAGTTGGCACCATAGGCTTTTTAGATACCACTGTAGTTTCCTCATATGCAGTCTTGCATATGGAATTAGTAGAATGCAAGAGGCCATGAACCCCAGGGCTTGCAGTATTTTCCTTGCAGATAGCTGGGTCATTGTGGCCAGTAGTTTGAAGTAGGCTGTCAAAAAAACTTGTTTCTCTGGTGAGGAAGGCCATCTGGGAAGTTGTACTCAAGCTTGCTCCCAGGAATACAATTTGTTGGCAGGGTACTAGGTGTGATTTATTTTCATTTATGGTGTACCCCAGTGAGGTTAGCAGTTTCTTTACAAATGCCAGATGATTTAATAATATGTCTTGGCTTTCTGCCTGAATTAGACAATCTTCCAGGTATGGGTATATGTGAATCTTTCTTTGTCTGCAGAATGCAATGACTGAAGCTAGGCACTTTATGAATACCATGGGTGCAGTAGACAAGTCAAAGGGCAGTGCAGAGAACGGATAGTGTATATGGCCTGCTCTGAAGCATAGGTATTTTCTGCAAGATTCCCTTATTGGGATGTGCAGGTAAGCTTCCTTTAAATCCAATGTTGCCAACCAGGCATTTTTGCCTAGCATGGGAAGCAGCTGATGAAGAGTTAGCATTTTGAATTCTGGGATTACCAAAAAGGTGTTTAGGATAGACGGGTCCAAGATAGGACACCAGGAGTTGTCTTTTCGGGGTACCAGGAAAAGGCTTGAGCAAAAACCTTGTCCCCAATTCCCCTTCTGGGACAGGCTAAATAGCCCTGATACTTAGAAAAGAGAGAACCTGCTGTTGAGCCTCTGCCCACTGATTTGGGGGTAGGTCTGGCCAACCTTTTGGGGTTGGTAAGGTGTGGAAGTGGAATCTGTATCCTTGGTAAACTATATTTAAAACTCATTTGTCTTGGGTAATGAGTTCCCAGTTTTTTGCATGCAGGGCAATCTTTCCCCTAAAGGAGCAGTCAGTTGAGCAGGGCTTGGAAGGTCTAAGGTTAAGTTATTATGACAGTTTACCATAGGGGGGTGTCTTGCTACTTCCAGCTTCGGAAGTGAGAGCCCCCCACTGCTTAGGCCTGTGAGTACATTGAGACTGAAGCCTGGGTAGTCTGCTGGTCCTGGGGTTGGACTGAGAAGACCTGGAAGAGACAGGAAAGGACCAATTCTTAGAAGGCCAATGCCTACTGAATTTGAGAGGCTGTACTTGCAAGAAATCTTTAACAGTTTGCATAAATTTAGCTTCTTCCTCCATCTTTTTAAGTGCTTCTTCTGCATTGTTGCCAAACAAGCAGTCTTGGTTTAAGGAAGCATCCAGTAATTTAGCTTTAACATGATCTGGCAAGGTTTACTCCTTAAGCCAAGCATGCCTTCCAAGTACAGACTCAGTGACAGCAGCCCTGCAAGACGCCTCTAAGGAGTCAAAACCACACTGCAAAGTATGTTTACCAACTTGTTCAGCAGAATGCATTAATTCCTGTAATTCTTTATTTTCAGCACATTCAAGAATCAACATCATTTTCTGTTTAAGTAATCCAATAATATGATGCTGATACTTTAACATATGAAACTGGCAGTTTAAGGCCCTAATGGCCAAAGTAGCAGAAGTGTATACCTGCTTACACCATCTGTCCAGGGCCCTGGAATCTTTATCAGAGGGGGTAGGGTTTTTGGCAGTAGTATCTTTAATGCCTTTAGGTCCCTGTGAAATGGTCTCTGGATCCGCAGAAGGATTCTTAAAAAGGAACTTGTGAGAGTTAGGTACTCTAATACCGGTCAGGTTTCCTGGGAGCCGGAGGTAAAGTGTCTGGGGCCAGGCTAGATTCCAAGAAGGCATCATCTACAATGTCCAGTATAGGAGGGATAGCTAAAGGCCTGTGTTGAGGTAGGAGTAAGAATTCCCTAAGCCTCTTTTTGGAGTCAGAGTAATCCTGCCTTTCCCAACAGAAATGCTCCATAAGAGTATGCAAAGTTTCACCAAAAGAGAAATCTTCTGGAAGGGAAGCAGAGGGAATGGAGTCCTCTGCATCAGAATTCTCATAGGTAGATAATGGCAAATCCTGGTCATCAGAAGAAACAAAACTTTCAGAATCCTGATCAGAAGAATCATAAGGAAAATCAGTTCTAGGTCTCAGAGGGAGAAGACTGGCTTCCCCTGACTAAAGTAATAAGGTCTTCAGCCATTCTTATCATTTGTTTTTTAGGCATATGGGCCTGACCATGCGGTCTGGGCATCAGTTTTCTAGGCGTGGATCGAGTTTTTCGCCTTGAAGAAGACAATGGCGTTGGTTTGATATGCAAGTCAGTAGGCCTGAATACACCCTCAGAAGCCGGTGCCTGTACAGCGGCTCTGGACCCATCCAAGGTAGAGACATCCACAGGTTCCATAGTCGAAGAAGCATCTCGCCGCATATCGGACTCTGAATGGTCTCAGTAGAGGCCTGCGAATCTGAAGTAGCGGGTATCATGGGCTGCAAAGGCACCTCAGTGAGTACTGGCGAACTGGCGACTAGCTTAACGGAAGCGTCGTCAGCAGCTTTGGACCTATGTGGTCTGTCTCTGTCTTTATCTATACATTTTTTCGGAATGTCTGTAGTAGGATGGCTTACAGAAGCCATTTCTGGATAATTGAACAGAGTATTGAAATAGTTCGATGCGAAAATGAACAGACGACAAATAGTACGAGGATTGAATAAGGCACAAAACCGACAGCGAGGGACATCGTGGTCTGGGCCTAAGCAAGGAATGCAGTACGAATAAAAATCTTTGAGGTATTTGCTTTCCACAAGTAATACAATTAACTTTTACTGACATTGGTTTAGAGCAAGAAAAAGGATCCCAAACGAGGTACTTAGCTTTTTTGAAGACTTTGGTTATGAAACTCAAAAACAAACATTTTAAGAGTCGGCCGACTTGCACATGCGAACTGCTTCTGCTTCAGGCACCACATGGCAAGAAAGACTGATGTAATGGCGTCAGCTGCATGCTTTATACCTCTGACGACCTGACATCATGGAAGATGAGACAGCAACTGACGCAGGACCCAAGACTTTGATAATCAGGCCAACTGAGGGCTAACCTGCAAGCAGATAACCCAAATGTAATGACTGCAACAGTGAAACACGAAGAACATCTGAGCACTTCACACAAGTATTTGGGGATAGAAGGTAATCGGTTTCCTTGTCTGGTAGGGAATCATTCCTCTTTTTTGGCACCAAGCAGAAAATCTTATTCAATTTGATATATATAAACTTTCTAGCTTGAAGGTTTTCTGACCTCCTTTTCAATAGTAGCATGTCCTTAGAATAAAGGTACTTGAAAGAAATTTATCAACCATACCAAATTTGAGAAGTCTCCAGGTTTGGGTGAATGAGAGAGCCCTTCTGCAGTTGGAGCAAGGCCATCTTGTAGGGTAATATAAAGTGACTTCCCTTGGTTAAACAGAAAAGAACAAGTAATCAATGTCTGGGTCAAAAGAGGGTTACCAGGATAATTTTGGGATTGTCCTTTCGAATCTTCAACAAGACCTTCTGAACAAAAAGGGAAAGACATACAGGAAAGTGATGCTGTTGCCAAGGCTTCCTTGCAGGAGGGTCCTGGAACAAAATATTTTAATGTTGATGGTTCAAATTGGAGGCAAAGAGATCTATCTGTGGAATTTCCCACTGCTGGGCAATCTGTAGGAAAACCTTCCTGTTCAACATTCATTAATGAGTCTGCCTTTGAGGAGGGTAGTGGGGGTTAGTATAAGGTTTAAGGTGTTAACCTCACAAACAGAAGGTGCAAGGTTGGAGTCCAATCTTTGAATGGAAAATTAGGGTTGAAATGGCACACAAGGGCTGCAAGCACAGTACTTACCTATAAACCTATGAATCTGCTCAGGTAATTTGCCAGACTGTTCTCTTCTGATATAGTTTAGAAAGCTTGGGTAAAAGGTGATTAATAAAGAAATTCCAAGCAATTACTGGTAGCCTGCACAGGGTGTAAGATTTTGTGTCCCTTGTTTCCTGATGCACCACATGACAGTGTTGTTGTCCATCAGAACCTGAACCAATGTTCCTGGGGACTACATATGATTGATGGAATGAACAGCCAGAATCAATGCATTAATTTCTTTTAAGTTTGTATGCTTTTTCCTGTACATTTCTAACTAAAGTCATTTTACCTTAAAACTTTATGAATCCCACAACCTCACCAAGTTTTGTCTGATGCAGCTGTGGAGATATTTTTTTAATGAGAATGGAATAGAAAGGGAACGCCTAGGTTTAACTTCATCTTAATGATGCACTGATGCAGCTCCTTTTTTACAAAAGCCAAGAGAAAAAAAATCAGGAAAGACAGGAGGACAGTGCTGTGCCCAAACAGATTTTAGTTACCAATTAAGTTTCTTCATGTGCAGTCTGGCAAACAGAATCAACCTAACATTGTCCTACCTAAAGAAAAAAAAAGCCATCATAAGGGATGTGCCAAGGTGACAACATAGAGACACCAGAGAATGTGAAGGAAGACTGGACTTGTTGAAATTCAGAGAGAAGCAAAGCTTCTGAAAGAGACTAATAACAAAATCAAATTCCTAAAGAATTTTGTGAAGGGAAGTGGCTTAGATCAGAAAGTCATCTACATGTAGGTAAAAGTAGATACCCAAGAGCCTGCAGAATGCTACAATTGGGAATACACACTTTCAGAACACTCTGGGAGCAGTAGACGACAAAAGGCAACGGAATAAACTTAAAGTGTAAACCCAAAACAGAGTATTTACGAATTTCCTGTGAACATGGTGAACAGGACTATATAGGTAAGCATCCTTGAGGTCCAGAAAAGCTTTCAAGAAAAAGCAAGGGAAAAAAAGATTTTGGGGTGTTAACACCTAGACTGTTGTGAATGTTCAAAAAGATATTCAGGACAGAAGCACCCAGGATTGTCAGTAATTCCCTTCTTTTCATAGGACTAGGAAAATGGAAGTAAATACCTTTAACATTTTGATTTGGAAGAACGGGTTGTATTATACCCTGGTGTAAAAGATCTGAAATAACTGGAAAAAACGATGTTGGTTGCTGTCTCTTATTTGGATTTTTTTTTGCTTTTTTGCAGAGTGCATTTTTTTTTTTTTTTGTGGTAAAAAGGACATTGTTGGAAGAGGTAATTTTTCTGAAATTTCAGAATGGGAAAGAAAAAGTCGTTTTAAACTCCTGTAAAACTTGACCCCTTTCTTCCATTTTTCTAAAAAATCTCTGTAGGACGATAACCAAAAGCAGGTCTTTATCTAAAGGAACATCGTCCTCTGGTGGGGACTGGAGTCTTAGCCAGGAACACCTCCTTAAAGAGACAGCAGTTCTGGAAAAAAAAAGCATCTGCTAAATTACATGCACACGTAATGAAATGGCATGCAAACTAAGAGCCAGAATGAATTACATCTTGTAGATCAGTTTTTGAATCACTGTCAGAGAAGCTAAGCATAAGTTTAGAAAAGTTGTCAAATGTGGATAAAAGGTGCCTGATCACGTTTAGTCTTTTACGCTGTTCTCAAAGTAGCTGATGTATACACTTTCTCCCCTATATCTGTCCATAGCTTTACTGTACCTGTCACTTGGAAAGGCATTAGTAAATGGGAAACATTTTTTTTTTCTTTTTTAGGGAATGCTTTCACCTCTGCTTCATCCCGACAGCCATACCCAGTGCCCCATATGTCCAGCTGTGGGTCTAATGGTTCACTTCTCCCTCGGACTACCACTGTATTCTGACTGGGGCCTACATGGATCCTAAGTGCATCCTGGTGGGAAGGTGTTGTCAAACATCTGTCGGGAGACTATTTAGCTAAGGCCTACACCAAGTTTCTCCTCCCTCCCTTGCTTACATGGTTTTGTGGTGTGGGGGCAGGCATGCAATGGGAGTGTGCAATGTCTTTCCCAACCTCTGCAAAAGCTCAGCCAATATTCCTACCCTATCCCCTCTTATACAAAACTCTTCCCTGTACAAACCCCAGCATCCACAAGGGAAGTTGAGGGGAACACCTATATAACCACCAATCCCATCTCTCCCTGGTACTCCATCGGACTTCCACTCTGCTAAATGAACCAGAGTCATCTGTGCCAGAGTCATATGTGCCATAGTCATCTGTGCCATAGTCATGGCTTTATCTCTCGATACCACCAGAGCTGTTAGTAGATGGGAAATGTTTAGTTTATCTGAGTCTGTGGTAAAAGCGGCAGGGTCAGAAAAAGGACTTTTGTACAGGCACTTGTAACTGTCAGGGGACCTTCTATTACCTGACAGGCATTTTTGGCAAAGGTGGTTGAGACTTGGAAGCAACAGATGCTAAAACGGTGTCTTCAAAGCTTTAAGTACAGGAGGTACAGTCCTGGTAGCTTCTATGTGCAAGAGATTACAGTATCTCTTTTGGGATTCAGAGCTACTTTTCTTCATAATTAAAATGCTGCATCATATTCTGTTTTGTTTCTTTAAAGGAAAATTCCTCCTGGGAAAAATCAGATGATAAAGCGTCATTTGTGCCAGACTCATACCCTGAAGGAGAATGAATCACAGAAAAATCCAAACACTCATTCTGTTTGAGGAAGAAACTTCCTCAAAACAAATATTACTTTTTCTTTTAAGGGGATTAGATGGTGTGGAAGCAAAAAAAAAAGAGGAAGTGGGGGTTAAGAGACACAAGAGCTTTAAACAACCTTAGAGTAAAACCCTGCCATTCTTGCTGAGGGTCCCTGGAAAGTGAATCAGTAAAATCACAAAGGTATTTAGCATTTTGCATTTTCTTTTTATAAGATACCAGGGAAGCCTGACCATGGATACCTACCATCAAAGAACCTAGACATTCTCTCCTACTACAATTTGAACAGCACCACTCGGTCCTTCAGAAATGAGTAGCCTGGGTTCCCACTTGGAGGTCTTGTGGCCATCTGACTGGTCAGAAGGGATGCGCCTATAGGCTCTTCCGTGTCACCTATAACTTAGTTGTGATAGAGGGAAAAGGCCCAGAGGTCGGACAGTCTGCAGGTTCTAAACTACCTCAAAAAGCTCTGGCTCCAACCTAGAAAAAAGTCAAAACAGCAATATCTTCCTTCTGCTTTTTAGTTTTTTTTTTTTTTTCAGCTGAGAAGGAAAGCCTGAGATAGGAACTTCTGAAGACAAAGTGGCTTGAGCTAAAGCCTTCAATCATATGTTCTTTAAATAATATTTTGAATACTACTTTTCAGGACTTTTGGTGCAAAAACCTGAGAAACAAAGCAGCCCCTGATGTTATGTTCTGGACCAAAGCAGAAGACACAAAGTATGTCTACCTTTATATGGAAATTGCCTACACGGAGGTATTTGATCTCTTAAACGGCATGAACAAAATTCCAAAATAGAAATATCAAAAAAAAGAGGAAGGGCTCCCAACAAGAATCTTGACGACCTCTCCCACAGCCAACTGGATCTTTCCATATGGCTGACAGACTGAGCTATAGATGATGCCTTGATTCCTGGACTGGTGACAAGAAAGTTCTGCTGATTTTCTTGTTCATATGCCCAAGCACATAGTCCTCATGTCTAGGTCTAAGGGGTACGCCCCAAAAAGAGGAAATAGCATGGGGGGGCATGGCTGAGCTGCCACAGAGGCAGGGCAAAAAGTCACACATCCCCATTGAATACGTAGCCCAGACTTTACCAAAGGAATTGCAAGGGACGGGGGAAGTACAAAAAAGGTAGGTCATAAGAAAAAAAAAAAAGCTATAAAGATGGACAGTGATTCCTCCCGGGCATCCTTAGCATCCTCTCTGGCTCTGACTTAAATTCAGGTATTGGACTGGAGGTGAACTGGAGTGCCAGTAGACACAAAAAGGACAGACAGACACTAGGACAGCTGTCAGAATGACAGCAAAGGGAGAAGAAAGAATTAAAAAATACTGTAATTGACTCAAACAAGATAGCAGAACAGGTTTTGCATAAACATAAAAAATACTAGTATAACAGACTCAAAAACGTTAACAGAGCAGGTTTTGCATCAAAGTATGTTTTCTGAAAAAGTATGAAACTCAATGTCAGGCATTACTGATAAAGTGTAAACCTCAATGATTTACAAGAAATCAAACATTTCAAGAGGAACAGGAGAAAAATAGGCAAAATCAGGGACAATTGATAAGGTGTCAGTTTCCACATTTGAAATCACCGACATACAAATAATCATCATTCGGCTGTTCCCGTTAGGGGTCGCCACAGTGGATTATCTGTTTCCATTTCTTCCTGTCCTCTGCATTTTGCTCTGTTACACCATCCACCTGCTTGTCCTCTCTCACCACATCCATAAACCTTATCTTAGGCCTTCCTCTTTTCCTGTTACCTTCATCCTTAGCATCTTTTTCCCAATATAATCAGCATCTCTCTTCAGCACATGTCCAAACCAATGGAATCTTGCCTCTCTGGCTTTTTATCAAAACCTTCCAACCTGGGCTGACCCAACTTCTTCCTAATCCTGCCCACCCTCGTCACACCCAGTGCAAATCTTAACATCTTTAACTCTGCCACATCCAGCTCAAACTCCTGCCTTTTTGTCAATGCCACTGTCTCCAACCCATATAACATAGCTGGTCTCACTACCCTCTTGTAGACCTTCCCTTTCACTCTTACTGGTACTCGTCTGTCACAAATCACTCCTGACACTCTTCTCCACCCACTCCATCCTCCCTGTACTCTCTTCTTCACCTCTTCCACACTCACCATTACTCTGGACTGTTGATCCCAAATATTTAAATGCATCCACCTTCACCACCTCTACTCCCTGCATCCTCACCATTCCTCTATCCTCCCTCTCATTCACACACATATATTCTGTCTTGGTCCTGATGACCTTCACTCCTCTTCTCTCTAGAGCACATCTCCATCTCTCCAGGGTCTCTTCCACCTGTTCCCTACTCTCACTACAGATCACAATGTCATCTGCAAATATCATAGTCCACGGGGACTCCTGTCTGATCTCGTCTGTCAACCTGTCCATCACCATTGCAAATAAAGGGCGCAGAGCTGATCCTTGATGTAATCCCACCTCCACCTTAAACGCATCTGTCACTCCCACCGCAGACCTCACCGCTGTCACACTACTCTCGTACATATCCTGTACCACTCTTACATACTTCTCTGACACTCCCGACTTCCTCATACAATACTACAACTCCTCTCTAGGCACCCTGTCATACGCTTTCTCCAAGTCTACAAAAACACAATGCAAGTCCTTCTGACCTTCTCTGTACTTCATCAACACTCTCAGAGCAAACATCGCATCTGTAGTGCTCTGACATACAAATGATTTCATTAAACCAGACAACTACAATTATCTAGGATACGGTATCCTGTACGTCCAAGGCAGTATGCCAAAGTGTAGGCACTCATTCCTCATGTGGATATCAACTAAACAAGCTGTTTTCTCTCATTGTCAGCCACCACAAAGACATCTTCACTATGAAAGAATCACCCGGCATCTACACAGCCAGTCTTAATACATAACAGCCAACACAGTGCTGTGGAAGTATATGTAACCTGGCATGACATTTTTATAAAAAAAACTTAGTTAACCAGCTCTACTATACAAAAGATATCCTAGAAATCTACTGTTATGCTATGTTCTTACATAATTCAATTTTTCTTCTTAGTCCTCAAATCCTACAGCTATAGTGTGATAAAGAAAAAAAAGAATAATATACATGCAGTTTGAGAAAAAGAGAAAGGTTAATTATACATGCATGCTTGTTAAGTCACTCATGCGCTCTTTAACTGTATAAGTGAACTGCTCAAAGGTCTATTTTCAGTCACAACCCTGCCCACCAAGCAGTAACAAGAAATTGCAGAAGGAGAAGGATTTTGAAATTATTATACAAACAGGAAATACATGCAAGTTGTTATGATGCCATTTTAACACTGGAGTGTAAATGTTTAACTTTGTTAAACCCTTAAAAGCTTGTATTGGTTAACAAGTAAATCTAAATACTAGCATTCTGTTAGAACTGTTATTGTAGTGTCATTTAACATTAATTTACGCACCACATTATTACTGTGTGTTGTACATACTGTAGAACATTCATCATCATCTGTATAAAACAGTAGCAGCTAACATCCTATATTAACTGCCTCTGCAGTTTCAGATCTAGGCTCTTCTTCGGAGCACAAAATATGGTAAAATACCCGCAAAGCTACATTGGATGGAACAGTACAAACAACAGCAACACATTATCATTACCAATGGCTGAACTTAGCTAAGTGTACTACAAGTTACAGGATGGTTTAACTCCGTAACACTAGTCTGGCTTTTCCTAAGAACAGGTCACAACAAAACTAAGAATGAGGAAGGGTTCTTTTGATATTCGAGCTTTTCCTAGTGAGAATTATTCTGAATGCAGGGCCTGGTGACTTGTACTGCTCCAATCCAGCTTTTCAGGAAGAGCATGCAATCAATAATACCAACACCCTATTTTGGGCTCCACCTTTTTTTTTTTTTTTTTTTTTTTTTATTATACAAAGTATGCATGAAGCAATTTGCAGGATCTGTGAGGTATTTCACACATACCTGCAGTATATTTCATCAATGCTCTGATGCTGAAACTGAAGCTATCAGTAGACACTCAAGAGCATTACAAATTTCATCAGAACATGTCAAAACAACTGCCATTAGACACTGCATGAACGTTATTCCAGATTATAGCAACAGTTCTGGCTGTATGCCTTCAACAAAAGTATATCTGCAAAGTGCAGGCATTTTACTTTATATGAAACTTAGTCAGACTTATTACTGTTACCAAGATTTTGTGTGTAAACAACTCACTTCAAAACAAAAAGACAAATGACTTCTGCATTCATTCTATGCATCAAAACTTGACTGACCTCACATGATTTTTCAAAATATTTTTGTTTTATTTTCCATCAAAACAGAATAATCATTAACATGTTAGTCCTTATATACAGTATTTTGCCTTTCATCGTTTCATTTTCAGATATAATATTGGCTACTTAGTACTTGAAGATGTCAGATGGTATTACAAACATTTAATGCTACTGATTAATAAAAACATACTGTGTTGTCAAGCAAAGTGACCTAGGACCACAATTATTCACTATTGTATTAGAGGTTAAAGTCAAGCAACAAACAAAAGTTAATATTCATTTCTTCTGCTCTTCCCAATTAAGTGCTGTTTTCTCTACTTCCTAAAAAATATTTTATCCCGATTCCTTCACTCTCTGGAAACTGTTTTAACAAACCAAACAAACAGATGAAAGGACCAGAAACTGAGACAAATTAAAAAGATGAGGGAAGACACTGCAAAGCAAGGCGGAAGATAATGTGAATAAGGAGAGATCTCAAAAGAAAGGCTGCAAAGGTAATGGTGTTTGGCAACACCTGAAGCCAAGGCAGAAAAACAACTGAGTTGGAAGCGCTAATATTGGACAATGAAACTACCTTGACCAGAATAACTGAGATCTGAACCAATGACAAGAGAGGATGAGACATGGTAATCCTTGAATACAGAGCAGGGATGGGAGAGAGCAACCCTGAGGATATTCAAAAACACAGGATAAAAAGGATGAAAAAGTAAGGTGAAACACATTATGAACAATTAGGAGATAAGTGAAAGCTGCAAGACGGTAAAAACAGGAAAAGAAGCCCAGGGCAGCCTAAGGAGGTTTGGAAGGAGAGGAGGGTCAATCTTCCTCCTAATGGTAAAGTTGGTGGTGTGCCAAAAGCAAAAATTGTTAAAATAACTAGTAGAAAAAAAAAAGCATCAATATAAACATTTACAAACAAAAAAACAAACAAAAACTACAATGGAACTATGTATAACTGCTGGAGTTTATGAAATGCATTTATTTTCAGAGGGCTGCAGTGAAAGAAGCGAGAAATTAAACTTACTCCTGCAAAACATTTCAAGGTTGTGCTGCTACAAAGATAATTCAGCAGTCTATTTATTTACACAAGAATATGCCAGTGAGGAAATTAATTGCTCAGTGTTCGCATCATCAGCCGATTCCTTGGAAACATGCAACGTCACCAAACTTCATATGATCCAGAACGTGAGTCAGCAAAACATTTTACTGACAGACCATTCTTTTTATAACATTTGAAAATGTCATGAATGTCCTGTGCAGATTTATGATGGTCTTTACTTCAACATAGTTGTATGCCTACAGAGTTACAAGTCAGAAGCGAGTAATGGAGGTGGGGGTGAGGGTGAGGGGAAAAAGCCTCCTAAGCCACTTATTTCAGCTTACGAAAACATATCTTTTTCTTTTTAATGGCATTCTTTGCCCTTGCTGTCTATGGATCATTAGCCCCCTCCCAGCCAATCAGCCCATTCATTCCCTTCACCTGTAAGGGGGTGCACCCAGAGGGCCCATTATTTAAATATCCATCATGGGGTGGTTTGAGTATGTTATTTCCTTAGCCCCATGTTCACCTACAGATGCGTGGCTCACAGAGCAGAAGGGTGATATGCAGTGGGCTGACTGAGCTGGACATCTCACTTCTTCAAAGGACAATGATAGCAAAAATTCCCACCCCCCTATAGAGGGGCAAGTGGGACACACCCCTTCATTCCTATTCCTTCCTGGCCGGCTCCTCCAGTACTGAGGCTGTTAAGGGAGCTCCAGTCACCTGGGATAACTGGTTGGAATTTGGCCAACAGTGACAAATCCAGTACAGCCACCCCTCTGCATGTTTATTTAACCTGTAATAAAGTGGTTCACTAAAGGAAATATAAACCGGTGAATATCTTGTAATGTGGAGGGAGGTTTGTTTAAATATTCTGTTAACAAATTAAGTGACCTAGACTGAAGAACCTTTTCCACCACTAACCAAACAAAACTAGCAAGCATATAAATGACATGCTCATCAAGTGATTGGAAGGATGAACACGTATGTCATTTGAAATCTGCAAGCCTGTGATGTATCACTAAGTGCAATACTTTCAATGTTTGTATCTACATTTGAAATACTGCATGTTTTACAGATGGAGTATTTTTTAAAGACATGTTTCTTTTGGAATCCAGTGTGGAATCCAAGTGGAATCCATTACACAGTCTGGAACTATATGAAATCGAGTCTAAGGTTTCAGTGTTATAGTCGTACCTTAGAGTAGGCGGATATGCATGTTCAAGTTCTCTACAGCATGATGTATAACAGGGACATATCACACGAGATCACAAGCACCATAACATGCCTAGCCATATACACCTTTAATCAGACGCACTTAAAGTCCTTTCACCCTTTACAACAAATTAATAGTGCTCACCACCCTATACAACAAATTAATAGTGCTCACCTCCCAAACTGAGCACAGCTGTACTGGATAATCCTGGTGTAAATTTGTGTCTACCCATCCAGTCATCAAGTCTAGCCTTAAAGGTAGTTAAAGTAGGACTTTGTTTAACCTGTAGTGGTAACTTTTTCCACAGGCCAGGAACCTTTCCCCTCTAGAAAGTCTTGTCAGTGTAGATTTAGGTCCTTAGTCAGGTATTTGCAGTCTCACTGGTTTAGCTTAAAAAGAGGAGGTTAAATAGAACTAGGTCTTTCATGGCATGAAAGGCAACAGACAGGTCACCCTGCAGCAACCTGTAGACTACGTAGTATAACTTGAGCCATGTTAACCTAGCAGAGTAATTCAACAATTTAATACCTTTAATTTTCTTGGTTAGAAATCTTTAGGGCCTTTCCAGTTGAGAGATGTGCTTAGGTTTCTACATACCAATGAAGGCAAAGTACTCAATGATGGGTCTGATAAGGGAGCAGTACAGTGGAAGGATAACTTCAGTGGATCTTGGAGATTTTCCCTTGGAAATTAATTTGTCCCGAACTTATACATACCAACTCTGAGATTATTATACCTTGGAGAAAAAGGAATTCCAAAAAATGAAAAGTAAAAAACATGTAGAGAAATCCAAGAGCACAGCTTAAAAAAACAAACACTAATTGTACAAGCAGGCAAGCGCTTTCATGCCTCAAAGGACGCTTCATTCAACCATAAAAAACACAGCACAAACATACTCCTTAAATACATACTTGTTTATGTTGTACTTTTTATGGTCTGATGAAGCATCCTTTGACATGTGAAAGTGCTTACCTACTTGTAAAATTAAAGTTTTATTTGTTTTAAGTTGTGATCTTGGATTTCTATGTATGTGTTTTACTTTTGACTGTTTTTGCTGCTTTAGAGGAATCTGCATAAAGTACAGTTTTGTACCTACCATAAATGTAGATGTCCTATAGGTATGCATCTGCAGTCATAACATATGGGTTATCCTGCCTCAGGCAGCCCTTCCGTCGGCTGGATTCCAAAGTCTGGGTCTGGCCTCGGCTGATGTCGCATTTTCCCCGACGTCAGAGCAGCTGGGGTATAAAAGCATCAGCCGACGCCATTTTCCTCAGTTTTTCTTGCCCCAGATGCCAGGTGCCCTCTAGGAAGGCTAAATTTGGATAAAAGCTGAAAGTTCCAAACATTTGCAATTTTTATACATATATAAACAAACAAATACGCCATAATAGATTCCCCCAGCTAGCTAAAAGAGGGGTAAGCACCCTAGGAGTACCACAGAGGGGAAGGAGGGAGGGTAATCCTGACTGCAGATGCATACCTATCGGACATCTACATTTATGGTAGGTACAAAACTGTACTATGTCCTTCAAAGATGCATCTGCAGTCATAACATATGGGTAGAATACCATAGCCAATCTGGGGGAGGAGGTGCTAAGAAAAGGATGGTGTAGTTAAGATCCCTTGCAGGACTGCAGTAGCAAACCCTGCTCTGGATCTAGAGTATAAGGGTAGATTGTAATGCTTGGCAAATGTATGCACGGAGGTCCAAGTAGCAGCTTCTAAAATGTCCTTGGCAGCCACCCCTCGTAGGAAGGCTGTAGTGGTGGCCGTGGCCCTTGTGGAATGCGGCCTGATATTTTCAGGGACTGTCTTTCCATGAAAGGAGTAGCAAAATCTAATGCAATTTCCTATCCATTTTGAAATTGTCTGTTTGGAAATTGCTCTTCCTTGCACCCCAGTTGCATATGCTACAAAAAGTTGGTCAGTTTTTCTGCTAGCTTTTGTTCTGTCCAAGTAGTAGCGTAGTTGTCTGTGTATATCCAGGGTGTGCAAAAGTTTTTCCCCTCTATTCTGTGGATTAGGGAAAAATGTAGGCAAGTGGATAGCTTGGTTCAAGGATACCCTGATACCACCTTTGGCATAAAAGTAGGATTGGTTCTTAGTGACACCATGTCCTGGTGGAAAATAAGAAAAGGCTACACTGCCATTAATGCTTGTAACTCAGATACTCTTCTTGCTGAAGTGATTGCCAGAAGGAATGCAGTTTTCCAAGATAGAAACTGTAGATCCGCTGATGCTGCTGGTTCAAAAGGAGGCAGCGTCAGTTTCTCCAGCACAAAGTTGAGATCCCAGGTAGGTAGAGGAGGTCTTCTTGGAGGTTTAATATTTTTGATCCCTCTCAGAAATTGTCTGAGGAGAGGGTGTGAGAAGATAGGTGGATCCACATTGTATTCTGCTGAAATTGCTGAGGCATGAATCTTAATGGAAGAATAGGACAGGCCATTGTGGAACAATTCTGCTAAGTATTCCAGGATATGTGATAGGTTTGCCACTGTGACATCTGTGCCCTTTGATGTGCTCCAAATGAGAAATCCCTTCCATTTAGCTGAGTATGTCTTCCTTGTGGAAGGCCTGCGAGCCTCCAGGATAATGTCCTTCACCCTCTGAGATAAAGCAGCTTGATTGGGATTTAAGGAATTTTCCAGGCAGTTAGCTGCAATGTTTTCAAGTTGGGATGCAGGGTCTTGAAATTGTTCTGCGTCAGGAGAAGAGGCCATAGGGGGAAGAGGCCATGATTTTGCCTGAGACATGCTTCTCAATAATGGATACCAGTGCTGTCTGGGCCAGTCCGGAGCTATTAGTATCACTTTTGGCTGTTCCTCTCTGATCTTCAGTAGAACCTTGCACATCAATGGGAGAGGTGGGAAGGCATATACTGTTAGGGCTTTCCAGCTGAAAGAGAGAGTCCACCCTCCAAGCTTGTGGGTGGTATGTCCTTGAGCAGAATATCTTCAGTTGATGATTGAGTGGGGAGGCGAACAAATCTATCTTCGGCATTCCCCATGTATTTGTTATGAGTTTGAAGATGTCTGGGTGCAGCATCCATTCGTGTGCATCCATGGTAGTTCTGCTTAGTCTGTCCGCCAGTGCATTTTCTTTCCCTGGCACGAATTGGGCCTGTAGTTGGATATTGAGATTCAGGCATAGTTCCCACAGGTTCATAGCCATCCGGCATAGCGGGTAAGAATGTGTGCCTCCCTGTTTGTTTATGTACCACATGACCGTGGTGATGTCTGTCCTTATTAACAGATGTCCTTGTTGGAGGAAGGGTTTGAATGCCTCGTTTGCATGCCTCACTGCCAGCATTTCCTTTTGGTTTATGTGCATGCTTAGCTGCCCTTCAGGCCATAGGCCTTGGATGCATTTGTCCTCCATGTGTGCTCCCCATCCTCGGTCCGAGGCGTCTGTGGTGATGGTCTGCCTTGTTTTTGGTTTGTTGAAAGGCAACCCTCTGTTGGACTGGCAGGCCTGAGCCCACCACAGGAATTCCTTTTTCAGGCATGGAATGATTGGTATCATGGTTTCTAAGCTGTGACTGTGTTGAGACCATACACTCCTTAGGTACCACTGCAATTTCCTCATATGTAGTCTGGCATGTGGGATTAGAATTATGCAGGATGCCATGGAACCCAGGGCCTGCAGGATTTTCCTTGCAGTAAGCTGAGTTTGTCTTGTCAAAATCATGAAGTATTCTGGAAGTTGTTTTTGTTTTTCTTCTGTGAGAAAAGCCATTTGGGTGGTTGTATCCAGATCTGCACCCAAAAAGGTTATCCTTTGGGATGGTACTAGTCTTGACTTTTGGATGTTGACTGTGTATCCCAAGGCCTGTAACAGGTGTATGGCATAGGCCAAGTCCTTTAACAATTTCTTCTTGTTGTCCGCTTGTATTAGGCAGTCGTCCAGGTATGGGTAAATTTGAATTCCCTGTAGTCTGCAATGTGCAATTACTGATGCCAGGCATTTCGTGAATACTCTGGGCGCAGTAGATAAGCCAAAGGGCAATGCTGAGAATTGATAATGCTCTGATCCTGCAAGAAATCTGAGGTGTCTTCTGCAGTTTGGTCGAATAGGGACGTGCAGGTATGCCTCCTTGAGATCTAGAGTCACCAGCCAAGACCCCTTGCCCAACATGGGAAGAAGTTGCTGTAGGGTCAGCATTTTGAATTTTGGAACAATTAGGTAAGTGTTCAGTGCGGACAGGTCGAGAATAGGCCTCCATTGATTTTCTTTTCTTGGTACAAGGAATAGTCTGGAGTAAAATCCTTGGCCTTGTTCTGAAGATGGTACCTTTTCTATAGCTTTAATCTGAAGTAAATTGCTGACTTGTTTTAAAGCCTCTGCCCTCTGATTTGGTGGAAGGTTTGGCATTCCGCCTCTTTTTGGCAAAGTGTGGAAACGGAACCTGTATCCTTTGTCTATTATTTGCAGTGTCCATGTATCCTTTGTGATATAATGCCAGTTTTTTGAGAATAAAGCCAGCTTTCCGCCCAAGGGTGCTTCCAGTTGATCCCTGGTAGGCGGAATCAGAGTTAAGTCATTGACCCTGCCCTGGTGTAGTAGTTGTTGTTGTTGCACTACTCCTCTGGTTGGCAGGCTGCCACTGACGGCCTTTGTAGGAGCCCTTGGATTGACCTCTGCCTCTAGGGCGCCTGTTCCTGCCTCTCTGGGCTCTGTCAGAGTCTGGAAAGGACCAATTTTTAGTAGGCCAGTTTCTGCTGAATCTCGGTGGTTGAACTTGCAGGAAGTCTTTAACTGCTTGTACAGATTTTGCCTTTTCTTCAACCTTTTTTAAGATCTCCTGAGCAGAGGAGCCAAATAAATTTTGTTTCTCCATTGGAGCATCAAGGAGTTTAGCTTTGACATGGTCTGGCAAAGATTGCTCCTTCAGCCAGGCATGCCTACGAATAACTGCCCCAGTCATAGCTGATCTAAATGAAGCCTCCAGTGCATCATAGCCACATTTTAAGAAATGATTACTAACCTGTTGTGTACTAAATCCTGAAGGGATTTATGGTCTAGGGGTTCAGGAGAAGAGAGTTTCTTAAGTTCATCTAACAAATACTCCTGGTACTGTATCATATGAAATTGACAGTTTAATGCCCTGACCGAAAGAGTTGCAGAAGTATACACCTTCTTTCCCCATCTCTCTAAAGCTCTGGACTCTCTGTCAGAGGGTAGAGGATTTTTGGTAGTAACAGCCGCAACCCCTTTAGGGCCCTAAGAAATAGTTGCTGGGTCTGCAGAGTGGGCTTTATACAAATGGAAATGAGAATCCGGGACCCTGTAGTATCTGTCAGGCTTGGCAGGGGCTGGAGGGAGAGTATCAGGGGCTGTACTGACATCATTGTACACATCATCAATTACATTCAGAACAGGAGGTATAGCTAAGGGCCTATGCTGAGGCAAATGCAAAAAGGCCCTTAATCTTTTTCTAGAATCAGAGAAATCCTGACCTTGCCATTGAAAATGCTCTCTCATGGAGTGTAGAGTCTCACCAAAGGAAAACTCTTCAGGAGGGGAGGCCGAAGGAATAGATTCCTCTGCATCTGAGTCCTCATAAGACGAGTAAGCCCCTTCCTGGTGGTCTGACAACTCAGATCCATCCGTGGAATCATCAGAGGAGTGTGGATCAGAGGTGTCAGTCCTGGGCCTTTTTTCTGGAGGAGGCCGAGAGGCCCTGTCAGGGTGAGGTTGTGAACCCCTAATTAAGGAAATAAGGTCCTCAGCAAGGCTGAGGATCTGTGAACTAGAGGAAGGCCTCTGGGAGGTAGATTTGGCAGGCAAAGCTTTTGAAAGTTTGGCAGCTTTAGCCCTAGAGAAGGCCTTGATGGACATGGAAGCAGGGGGCCTAGCTGCCCCACGTGCAGGGGTAGAAATGTCCAAAGTTATGGTGTCAGACAATTCCTGAACACTAGCTTCGGTAGGTAGTTCTGAAGCCGACTCAGCCGGGGCCTCTCGGGCCTCGGTGGTCGGAAGTATGGTTTCTGAAGAAGGTACCGCCGAGGACTCTGTTTCGGACGAAACAGAGACACTCGCGGTAGGCCTAGCCGTGGTTTCGGCCGAAACCACGGGCCGCGAGTGTCTGTCCTTTTCCTTGCATTTTTTGACTATATGCGTAGTCGGAGTCTCCGACGGCATTTTATAAGCAAAATCGGCTCCAAAAAATTCCTCTGCAAACTCCGACCGACGTCTAAGCGTTCGTCGGTTGAAGGAGGCACAGGCTAAACAGGCCGATACGTCATGGTCTGGGCCTAAGCAAGGCAGGCAGTAAGAATGGAAATCCTTATGAGGTATTTTTCCCACAAGTTAAACAATTATTTACTTTGTCTGACATTGGCTGAGGCAAGAAAGAGTCCCCAACGGGGTACTTAGCTTTTTTCGAAGTCTTCGGTAGCTGAAATCACTGGATCTGACCGACCGGCACTTGCGAACCGCTTCGGCTTCGGGCACCGCGCAACAAGAAAGACTGAGGAAAATGGCGTCGGCTGATGCTTTTATACCCCAGCCGCTCTGACGTCGGGGAAAATGCGACATCAGCGGAGGCCAGACCCAGACTTTGGAATCCGGCTGACCGAAGGGCTGCCTGAGGCAGGACAACCCATATGTTATGACTGCAGATGCATCCTTGAAGGACATCTGTACCTGGTGATTTTTGTTGCTGTTAATTCCAAGAAATGGCCATCTCAGGCTTAGTATATGCAAGTCTTTTTTTTTTTTGGCCATTCAATCTCTGTTTCAGGACTCAATCTAGCAGGTTTAAAACATTTAAAATGGTTACCATATACATAACTTGTTCAAGTCCATTACGTATGAATACCCAGTGAGAGACTGCTGAGTAGTGCAGTATGTTCAGACTTGGAGATTTTTATTTTATTTTTTTTTCTTGTTTAAGCAATTTTATTTTGTGCTCGTTAACTAGGTAAGAGGTCTGGTCCAAGGAACACTTAGCCACAACTTATGCCACATGGCAAACAGCACGACATGTGATGCATAATTCAGATGATTTATAACAGTAGAAATTTATAAACAGTGCAGCTGAATATGCAATAAGACACTAAGAAAGAAACTTTTTTCAGATAATTTTTTTCAAACAGCAAGGCTGTCTTCCAAGTCAAAATTTACAGGCAAGGAGGCTGCTGGCTTGAAAGAGGCTTGAGTAAGCCTTTCCATCTTTTCCTCGGTGGTCTTATGTGGAGTATCCCTCCAAAGAAACTGCAGGCTAGCTAAAGGCAATCTCTAAGGAAGACAGGCAGAGATGACGGGGCATACCTTAACACAGAAGGATGTTAGCCCTACCTTCAGGACCTCAAGAAGGTACTGGAAGACAGGAAACCTCCCCACACTGAATAAGCCCCAGTCCTTTTATCCTGGCATCAAAATACAAATCTCCCACTTGGAGACACAAGATCTCCAAGTGGAAGGTTTTCTTGCTTCTCTGACAATGTTAAGCATGTCCTCAGAGCACTAGTACCTAAATGGCATTAGAATTCTATCAACCATAGTGGAAGCAGTAGAGTTGAGATTAAGGTGCATTAGTGAACCCTTTGCAGTGTCACAAGGTCTACTCTGTAGGGTAGTAGCTAGTACTCTCAACCCCGACAAATCAGAACTAGTGCTGCCTGGGTCAGAATGGGGTGAGTTAACAAAACCATTTTGGGTCTATTCTTCCTCACCTTCAGGAGAACTAGGGTGAAGTTATCAAAAGCGTTCTGGGTCTATCCTTCCTAACCTTTTGGATAACCCAGGGAATTAAAGGGAAGGGAAAGACAAAGTCCTGTCTATGCTATTAAAAAGAGGCATCTGTTGTCCAGACCCTTTATAGGGATTTCTTGAACAGAACTGAGCCAGGAATCAGTTTTCTGATGCAAAAATATCCACCTGGGGTACACCCTTTTTGTGCAGTTTCTAAGAAGACCTTCAAGTACAACATCCACTCATGTGGTACTGTTCCTGTCCTGCTCAGCTTGTCTGCTACTGTACTGTATTCACTTCTGAGGATAAAAATCAACGAGAGACATTTCATGTTGTGCTGCCAATTTTCATTCCCATGCTGTCAAAGCTAGCCATCAGTGCTACTAAGATCTGCCCCACCTGCTGAAGTACCACATAACAGTGGTATTGTTTGTCACTACTTTCAGGGTCCCTTTGCCCAGAGCCAGTATCTCCTTGACATTGATGTGTAACCTACTATGTGATATTGAATAAATTCCCTGGACCATGATGTCCTGAAAGAAATTCTGATGCATCTGTGTTGATAGTCTGGTTGGGAGTCTCTTCCACTGAGTAGAATCCCCAATTTAAGTTGACCTGGTTGGCCCATCACAGGAGCTCCTTTGCTACAAAAGGAGAATAGGAATCAATGAGTCTGGGATGTGCGAGCATTGGCACGATACCGGCTTGAAGTATCACTAAATTTTCCACAAGCAGTTTAACATGAAAAAACATGAGGTTGGCAGATGCCATAAAGCCAACAGACCTGAGAAATTTCTTTGTCACTGCCATATTCTGCTCTACCAGACTCAAAATAATTCTGGTAGCCTTCCAACTTCTCCTGAGAAAGAAACACCCTCTGGGGCAAGGTGTCCATAGCAGGGATCTTGGAAAGACTACTCTGAGATGGCACCAGGCATGACTTTTGGAGGAATAAAAGTAAACACCAAGTGGTGCAACAGCAAGTCTAGAGCCCCCAAGTACTTCCTCCTTCAACTTTGTCTGGATGAGAATTTCATCTGCAGGGGAAAAATGAGCTTCTGCAGTAAGCAATAGCAGGGCCAAGAAACTTGGTGAACACTTTAGGATCAGTACGGAGTCCAAAGCATAGTGAGGTGAACTGAAAGTGCCAACCTTGATGCAAAATCTAAAAGGACACGTCTGTGCACTTTCTGGATGGGATGTGCAGGTATGCATTTTTCAAGTCCAGAGTGACCACTGGAGCCAAAAGTCACAACAGATGCAACACAGAGTTCAGGGTTAACATATTGAACTTCAGGAAACTATCAAGTCATGACTGGTCTAGAATGGGCTTCCAAGTTCCTTCCTTCCTGGAGACAAAGAAATGGTACAGAGTAAAATCCTTGTCTTGGTGATGAAAGGACAAGTACAGTTGTGTAAGTAAAACTTACCATAACAAAAGATGTTTGAATCATCACTCCTGCCGTAGCCTTAATTATATGGGTTATATCCTTCCACATCCCCAAACTGTCAGGCAACTCGAGCGGATCTGATTAGAAGACAAGTTTGGGCATAAAAGTCTTCAGAGCTTTCCTGCCAGTAGAGAGAGGGAGGCTGAGCCCTGAGTACATGCTAGGAACATAAAATAAAATGTCCCCATTCTGGCATAAAAACAAAACAAAAAAACAAGGTGGATGGAGGGAGGAAATGGCTACTGCAGCAGTTGTCATTCGAACATCTACTGTTATGTTAAGTTTCATTTACACAACTGTACTATGTTCATTATATTGATCACTGCTGCAGTAGCCCTAGCTATATGGGTAAATTACTTTAGCCAACTATATTTGGGAGTCAGAAGGAGAACAGTCCAAGAGCCCCTCAAGAATGGTCCTAGCAAAGCTTGATCTGGACCTAGAAAGGGAATCAAGCTTATAGTGCTTTGTAAAGGTTTGTACAGCGGACAAAGTACCAGCTTCTAGAATCCAACCATTTTCAAAAAGCCATACATGAAATCAAAACCCAGGTAGACTGGGCCTTGACACTCCCTGGAAATGTTTCATCTGGTGAGAATAATAAAAGGTAATAGCCTTAGACAACCATTAGGAAATGGTCTGTGTTTTCTTTAGATAGGTATTTGTATTGTTTATTTGTGTTTTTGAGTTACCGTATTATTATTTGGAAAAAGAAAATTAAAATAGAAATTTTGGGGGGAAAAAAAGGAAATTGTCTGTTTTGACACAGGTTGTCCCCTCTTCTTGCCTTAAAAAATGAACAAATGATGTGAAGATCTGAAAGATCCAGTTCTTTCAAGGTAGTAACTAAGCTGTCTGTCAGCATCCAGAGTATGGAGCATCTTTTCTCACTCATTTTTAGGTTAAAATGGTGAGACAGTTTGGCTTAAAGTAAACTCAGACACCACTTCAGACATAAAAGGATTAGTCCTTACAGGAAAAGGGTTGACTCACCATAAAAGCTTGCAACTCAGATACCCTTTTTTCAGAGGTCAGAGCAATCAGTAAAACTGTTTCCCATGTTAAGAACCTCAAGTCAACCAGATTAGATGGTCCAAATGGAGCAAGTGTTTGCTTCTCCAACATAAAATTAAGATCCAAAGGAGGGGCCACAGGTTTTCTTGGAAGCCTTTTATGCAAAACTCCTTTCATATAGCAATCTGACAGGAGACTGTATTGAAAGAGGAGGATGCATGGGAACACTTGCTGAAATAGCCGATAAATTAACTTTTATAAAGGAACAAGAAAGGCCACAGGATAGTAACACAAATTTTGTAGAAACAGTGTACAACTAGCCCTGAATGTATGCTGGTTATGTTGACGCCATCAACCAGAAAACCTTTTCCATTTGCTAATACATGATTTTCAAGTAGTAGCATTTCTTCAATAGTATCTACTGCATGTCCTCAGTAAACAGGTGCCTAAAAGGAATTAAGGCCATATCAACCAGGCAGTTAATTGAAGTTGATTGATGTTGGGGTATATCAAACACCCCATTTTTGTGCGAGTACATAAAGTCTGTGAAGCTTCTGGTAATTGCCCCTACCCATTTCCAAAAGGGAAAACCACTGCTGCCTACACCAGAAGGGAATTACCACATTGATTTTGGGCGATTCCTTGTGAATCTTCAGAAGTAACTGGGATATTGGTGAGCATAGTGAAAAAGCATACATTAACATTGTTGACTAAGGAAAAGAATAGTCATCTGTCTTTCCAGACCTTCTTGCATTGAGTCCTGGAACAGAATCTTGCCAGTTGATTGTTCAGAGAGGAGACAAAGAGGTCTACTTGATCTCCGAACAGATGGATCAAATCTTGGAAGACCCTCTGATCTAGTTTCCATTCATGCGGGTCTGCCCTGTGCTGCTCGGCTTGTCTGCCACACAATTTTGTTCCGACAAAACGTAGGATGCCTGTAGAGTGAGACTGGGCTGTGAAGCTGTATCCCAAGCTAACATGACAGGTCTACAAAAGGGTACAAACTAGTTCCACCCTTTGCTTGTTGATATACCACGTCTGAGGTAGTGTCTGTAACCACTTGAAGAGGTCTTGTGGGCCAAAGATCGTTCAAGACAGTCCAGTGCCTTGATTAAGGGATGCAGTTCCTTGATATTTACGTGCCTGCATCTATCCTTGGTGTCCCACACCCCCTGCACATTGTCTCACTTCTGAAACTGCTCCCCAACCAAAGTGTGAAATGTCAGTGGTGCAGCTGTTGGGACCAAAGAGATTTTAGATACCTCTCTATCTTTCACAGGTGTATTGCCAAGGCTTTCATGAGAACCGTAGATGCCATGAGACCCAAAATTCTGATGTTTTCTCTCACAGGGACTGAAGTCTGAGTGGAAAATTTTAGAAATAGAATTATATAAAGATATATTTCTTTCCTGAGGAAGAAATGTTCTATGAACTGAGGTGTCCTGTTGACATTCTAGAAACACAACCCTGTGTGAAGGAGTCAAGAAATACTTTTGAATGTTCTCTTGAAATACCAGTTTGTGTAACAGATCTCTCATGGAAGACAGATTCCTGACATTTTAAACAGGATCCTGCAAAGATAAGAAAGTTGTCTAAATATGGAAAAACGTGGGTACCCTCTGTAGGCTGCAATGAGCTATTACTAAAGTTAACCACTCTGTCAACTCTTGGTGCCGTGGATAGTCCAAAGGGAAGAACTGACAATGTGATCCCGACACACAATACCTTAAGAAATGTTTGAAGTCGAGAATGGATAGAGACGCGATAACTAGCATCTTTTAAATACAGTGTTACCAAGAAACTTGGAAAGAGAAAGTAGTAACAGCCTGTGAGAAGACATCATTTTGAATTTGGGCACCATCACAAACATGTACAAGAAAGAAAGATAGAGAACTGGTCTCCAAGAATTTCCTCCCTCTGACACAAGGAACATACTTTAATAAAAACCCTTCTCCATCTAGGGAGGAGGAACTGGTTCTCTCCTTAGAAGAGCACATGTTGAAGAACTAGCGGAAAATAACAGATTCTGATCTAAAGGATGAGGAATGATCCCCTATAAAGTAGGAATTTTCTACGACTGCCATCTGTAACCTTAATGAAGGACTTTCAAAACCAATTTTTCTGAAACTATCTGTTGCCAGAGAGGAAAATGGAGATTCCGGCCTTCTGTAAGAAAAAAAGGGGTCAGGGTGGAAGGGGTTCACAAGGTCTCTTGAAGAGTCATTTACACTTACTGGACTTTCCTTTGTTTTGGAAGGTTTGAGACACTTTTGGAACCCCTTTACCATTTCTTCTTAAGTGCCTGTTTACCTGCAATTTGTTGAGACTGTTCTGCTTTTTTCCAAAACTGGATGAGGAGATGCTTGGAAAATATGGAAAAGGAGGGCTGAAGAATCTTAACAGATTCCCTGAATCTGCTTGCCCCTTTCACACTTTTTGATCACCTCGGTAGCAGACAGGCCAAACACTAAATCTCTATCCAAGGGAGAATTAAAGACTAATTCTTAGCATCTGTGAGGTTCTTTGAATGCAGCCATGAAAGCCTCCTCAAAATATTACCAATAACCATAGCCCTGGAAGAAGTATCAAGACAGTCATACATAAACTGTAAACGATGAATAGTGACCTGTGCACTAGAAAAAAAACTAAGTTATTTAAAGCACATTTTTCCTCACAAGAACAGACTGCAGATAAAACATTCCTCATACTTACACAAATCTAATAATTCAAAGTTCTTAAAATCAAAGTTATATAAGTTTACACTTTTCTCCCATACCTTTCAATACATTTCCCGTCTTTATCAGAAAAAGTAGGATTGGAAGTGCTTAGCAGCAGTGGGATCAACTAAAGCTATAGCTGCTTGCTCAGTTTTGTGAATAGTGTATAAAAATTTAAAAGACTGAGGAACTTTATACATCCTGTGGGACTTTTTAGGGGCATGAGGAACTTTATACATCCTGTCTACAATATTTAGGGGCATCAGGCTGACCATCAGGAAAATTGCAAACAGTAACACACCCTCTAAAGCAGACAGATAAGGAGTAATTGGTGTAGATTCTGAAAGATCCTTCTGTAACAACTCTCTTTTTCTGAGCAACTGAGAAACCACAGTGTTCTCCCATTGAAAACACTGGCACATTGTAGCAACTATCTCAGAAAGAGAAACCCCAAAGGAAGAATCTGAAACTGAGCTCTCCTCTAGGTCTGAATCAGTGTCCCTCCCTGCCTCTTCCTGTTCAGATTCAGAATCTTGAATCTCTTTATTAAAAGAGGAGAAATCCTCTCTCTTTTACCAGAATCTAGTTTACAAAAAGGATCAAAAGCCTGAATTAAATCCCGAGCCAGACCAAGTAAACTGCTCTTATCCAAAGAAATCTGAGGATGAGTAGATACATGCTTAGTTTGATTTCTATTAGGAAAAACAGGGCCAACCATGTCACTAATGGTTGCAACAGCTTCCCCAAGGATGGGCACAGCATTCTGAAACCAGGGAAGCCTTCCTTATTCCTTCTCCCAAGAGGGACAAGAGGGGCTTTTCCTTGCCCATTGTGGGGACCCCAACAGCCACAGAGGATGTGGTTACCCACTGGTCCACATTGGCTGTAGATGCTACACCAGAGGTTTCTGGGATAAAAGATGACTGGTGTGAGATACACCACACTGCCATAACAGAGTCAACCACCTGCAGAGGAAGCAAATTGCAAGCCTGCTGTACTGGTAAGGGCTGTTTGCTTATTTTTTTTTTTTGGTGGAAGAAGGTCCAACCTTTAGGACGTGGGATAAGCCCTGGCTGCTCTCTGCTCCTGGCCCAGAGTCGACCTATGTGATACTCAACTCATCCCAGGCTTCTAGTGCTAGTCAGCAGGAAGCTAAGAACCCTCTCCAAATATCGGCGGGTCACCTCATTGCATGGTAATTCTACAATCCCCCATCAAGGAAAACAGTAAAGTATGTCTGCTGACTAATTCCAACAAGAAAGACTTTCAATTGACTGTACCATATTTTACATGTCATACCCAGGCCTGAGCTAGGACAGCCAGCAGCCCTTGCTTTCCCCTTCTACATAACCTTTCACTATCTCTTCCCTCCCACCTGTATAGATCCCCCCTTGATTTTTTTTCTTTTTATTCCCACTTTCCTATCTGTAGTCCACCATTGTTACTCCCTCTCAATTTAACTAGCTATACTAGACTTGCCCACTAGATGGCACCCTAATTTCAGACTTTTCTACTCTTACCCTTTTTTCTCTTTATCAACTCATTACCCCATTTCTTAAATTCAGTAGTCCCTGAAGTGCTATTAGCTGCCTCTTTTGCTTTTTTTCTTCTATTTTACTGTCCACTGACACCTCCCCACTCCTCTCTCCCTTTTCTTTTATTCCTTTCCCCTGCACATATACATACTACAGACACTTTCTAGCCCCTATTCTTTTCCATTCTATCAGTAGAACTAGCCTAGCTGATTGTTTTTCATCAACTGCTTCAGTATCTCTTTCTACCTGCTCTGTTCGCCCTGCGGGCTCATTCCGCACCCCACCCTACCCCTCAATTCCCACCTACCCCCAGGGGTCCTGCCTTTATACTTCCTAAATCACACCTCTTCCTCTTACTCTCCAACCACACCCCCTTCCTCTTTCCATTACCTTCTAACCACACCTCATCCTCTCACCTGTACTATCTAATATCACCTCGTAATCCCATTATTTCCTCTTCTCAATCTCTCTTCCCTCTATCTTTTCTGCCTACAAACTCTCCTATTACCTAACTCCACAAACACTCGCCTCCCATCTCACCATACCCTACTCACTCTCTCTTCTCCACGTAATATATTTATATCTTCTACCTACAAAGAACCAATATCCATCCAAATAATAAATACTCAATCCATCCCATCCTGTATCACATTCTTATTCACACTCTATTACCTCCTTTAATCCTTACTCATCTTTTCAACTCATTTGAGAACCCACTAGACCCAAACCTAAACCATCCCAAAAAAGAAACCAAATCTCCAAACTCACCTTTACTGTCTATTCATGCTAATATAACATTCTCATCTAATTACAAAGTACAACAATCCAATCCCCAAAAAATTTCTGTCTCTATACAGCAGATTCAAAATCCCATACCATCCAAGTCTGTTACTCTCTATAAAGGATGGTGACATCCACCCTAACCCATGCCCCCAAACAACTCCCATCTCTCTCCTCAACCTCAAAGTACCACCTACCCAAGCCCTTTCTAGACCATCCAACTCCCTCTTAACTGCTCATCTTAACATATGCAGTATAAATAATAAAGTAACTCAACTCCAAGCTCTAACTGAAATCTATTCCTTTGATATTCTCTGCTTAACAGAAACTTGTTTAAAACCTTCAACCAAAGACAATGAAATCATCCCACTTGGATATAATATCCTAAGACTAGACCGAACATCCAAGAAAGGTGGAGGGGTCGCTATCCTATATAAACCTAGCTTACAATTAACTACTCATAACTGCAAACCACCTATAGACTCCTATGCAGAAATTCTTATCACCAAACTTCTTCTTAACAATTCCAAATCCATCTATGTCATCTGTATATATCTACCTCCTGGTAATAACATAGCAACCATGGAAAATATACTATGCTGGCTTTCCCATAACCTGCCTCAAGAAACCATCATCCTAGGTGACACTAATATTGACTGGACCTGCTTCTGCAGCAGCCTCCCCTCAAACCATATTAACCTATATGGGTATTCCCAAACCATTACCTCCCCCACCAGGATAAATAAATCCGACAAAAAAATCAACCTTACTAGACTGGATCCTCATCAACCATCATCCTAATATCTATGACTCAGGAACGCTCCCTGATGATTTAAGTAACCACTCTCGAACGTATATCATGAGACAAAATCAACTTGCCCTCCCTAACATCCATTAAAAACATCAGGTCTAAAAAATACTTTAACCCTGAACTTTTCCAGATGGAACTAAGAGCATGCAACTGGTCACCCCTACAAAACCTACCTTAAGACGAAGCCGTTAGTTACTTTAACTCCAACTTCCTTGCCATCCTCAACCACCATGCCCCAACCAGACTAGTTAGAACTAAAACCAAACATGCTCCCTGGCTTTCTAAGGAAACCAAACATAAAATCAATGCTAGAAACAAACATTGGTCAAAATGGAGGAAAACAAAAAAACCTATAGACCAACAAACATTTAGACAACTAAGAAATGAAACTAAGAAAGCTACAATATCTGACAAAAAACTACTACCTCCAACCTCAACAAGCCAGCCAAAACAAGCCACAGAAATTTTGGTCTAGTATCAACCAACTACTCCACCCAGGACAATCCACTACTCCAAACCCTCAAAATACTGAACACAAATCACCAATAAATATAGCTAATGCTTTTAACACCTTCTTTACTGATGCTATACAAACATTAGCTAGTCAACTATCACCTAACAACTTCACTCTACCTTCCAAGAATCAACCTTACCTCCTACTTTTCAATTTCAACCCATCCCAACGTCTTATATTCTAACCCTTCTACAGAAACTGAAACCATGCTCCCCCTCAGCAGACCAACGACCTGCTGAATTCCTACAACAATTCGCCAAAGCTATAGCCTATCTCATTTCTATCCTGATCAATAGAACTATTACTGAAAGTCATATCCCCAGTTTATGGAAAATATCCTATATTATCCCCCTCCACAAAGGAGGACAATCCACTGAACTCTCCAATTACTGCCCTATTGACCTCCTCTCACCTCTGGCAAAGATCATGGAAAAATGCATTCATAGACAATTACTTGACCATCTAATACATAATAACATACTAGCCAACTGTCAACATGGTTTTAGACCCTCACATAGCACTACTACTGCCCTTCTTTCATTCACAGATTATATTAACAACAACCACAACCTTAAACTCTCTTCTGCTCTATTCATTGATCTGTCTAAAGCTTTTGACATGGTAAATCACCAAATTCTCATCACTATACTGAAATCCCTGTCACTGGATACATCCTCCATAAAGTGGTTCCAGTCCTACCTGGATAAAAGACAACAGGCTGTACTATGGCACAAGTCTCTCTCTACTCACCTACCCGTCAACCTCGGAGTCCCTCAGGGGTCCATCCTTGGACCTCTACCTTTTTCCATATTCATCAATGACCTTCACCTTGCCATCCCCCAAGCTACATGCATACAATATGCAAATGACTCTACACTGATATGTTCAGCCCCATCCCCTTCTGAACTTCTTTATCTTACCCAACAAGTATTTAACACAGTTGAGCAATGGTTCACACATAGATGCCTTCTCCTAAACTCCAAAAAGACTAAACTCCTCTTTTTCTCTCCTACTAAGAAAGCCCCTCCACTGGATTTCTCAGTTAACTCTACCAATAAAACCATTATATCCCCTGAACCATCCCCCAAACTATTAGGAGTCACCATTGACAATAATCTGAACTTTGACATCCATATTAACAATACTATAAAAACTGTAAACAAAAAGCTAGGCTCTCTCTATAGGATAAAATCCTTTCTTCTACCTTCAGCTCGAACCACTATAGCACACACTCATCTAATCTCTTCTCTTCTTTACGCCTCACCTATTTTTACTAACCTATCTAAAAATAATCTTAAACTGGAAATGTCCTACAATAATATTGCCAGATTTGCAACAGGAAACCCATTTAGAACCCATCACTGCCTTAATTTAAAGCAGCTAAGATGGCTTGAACTACAAAATCTAATTAAATTCCATCAGCTAACTATAGCCCACAACACTCTTTACAAACCTTCCAAAACACCTATTCTCGCCACACTAATCACTCCCTATAAAAACCTGCAATCTTTAAGGTCTTCTCAGAAACTTCTAGTACATACTACTAAAACAAACAATAAAGCTGGTGACTCCCTTTTTTCTAATATAGCTGGAAAAGCCTGGAACCTCCTTCCAAATGAACTCTCCACACTTCCCTCACTATCCTGTTTCAAAAACAAATTGAAAGTATTCCTCAAAACACACTGGTTATTGCCCATGCTCTAAACCTGACTAGTCTAAGTTTCTCTACACACTCTACTCTTCCTAACCCATCTAATCATTAAAAGCAACTCCTTCCTTTGTTAAACTATGTTACTAATTATCTCTTGACTACACCTTGATTGTATTTACATGCCTTTATTATGCCTGTATTCTGCACTGTCAATTTAGATTGTACTTGCATCCTTTGTTATGCATGTATTCTGCACTGTACATTTTACTGTGATAACCTGTTATACATACTGTTAATAGTTTTTATCTAGCTCATATATCCTTAGATGTTATTGTGTTAATTTCATTATCCTAGCTTGGAGCTCAACTCCCCGGGCCTCTACTGAAAATGGACATGTATCCAGTTGGACTAGCCTGGCAAACAAATGTAAAATAAAATAAATAATAAAAATAAATAGGCTGGTCACGCTGAAAGTAGTGCCACTTTCCCAGGGAAAGCAAGCAGCAATTGCCAGTAAACACAATCAGTCCATAAGGTTTTTTTTTTTTTTTTTTTACAGAACACCACAGTAAAAAGTACCTTAAAATGCTATGCCAGCCCCACAAAAGTACAATAAACACAATTTCTCCACAAAAAAAAAAAATGTTTTCATTTATTTTACACCACTTTTAAATTAACAGACAAAATTGCACTCTATTTAACAATACATTACAATTGAGACAATCCATTAAGACACAATTCTCCTAGCTTTTAAAATAAACTTTCCCTGAAGAGGAAAGTAACAAAACAACATAATTAAAAAATAGAAGTTTTTTTCCACAAAAGAAAAACGTACCTCCCCAGCAAATGAAAACACAAGCCAATCGTCAATCCTCAAAAGCCTCAGAAAAGTGTACTCTGAGGCAGTAAAGCTCTGAAGGACTTTGAGCCCAAACTCGTCTTTCAGTCATCTCAGCATGAGCTACCTAGTAGTTTGGGAGTCTGGAATGTGCCCTGAAGCTTTGGATGCTAGCCAGCTCCTATATCCTTGGCGGGATATAACCCATGTAGCTAGTTACTGAAGCAAAGATCAATGCAATACATATCTTCCACCATTAATAAATAAATGACCTCCTAAGAAAAGTTGAGATGATGGTAGAAATCAATTCCCACTGTTCTTTGGTAATATGAGGGATCTGCAACAATTGGGGTTGGCTGCCTCATGGCAGCCCATGCTCTTCTTTGACAATACTTAGAAACCATGAGTCTGCTGTAATGCTTTCCTACATGAGAAGACCAGGAAAGCCTGCTTGCTACCTTCTGGGTTGTGGAAGATGGAGGGAGAATGATGTAGACATGAATGCAGTCAGCCAAAGTAGGGCCCTTGTGACCTTGCTCACTTTCTTTTACTGTTAACTTTGCCCCTGATTTTCCTTGACTGTTGCCATTTATTTTTGAAATGGACAGAGGCACAACAAACTAATGGGCACAGTATTTTTTCATATATAATTTGGGCTAGGCTTATAAATGCCTTAGGGCAGATAGCCTAGTATAAACCTATGAACCTATGAACCTAAGTATTCTCCTTTTTTGCTGTTTACCTTTAGATGGTTTCTTTTAAAAAGGTCCAGGTTCGCAGGAGTAATTCCTTTCATATCTGGAGAAAGGGGAGTGATAAAGATGTATGACCCCTTACATGATTTTACCCCTCTCCTTTTGTTTTTTTAAACTTCAGCATGGGGGCAACCAACAAAACCCTGTCCAATGGTACATTAATTAGTAGTGTCTTGACATCCTTTGGTAAATATTGCAACCTTAGCCAAGTAATGCCTTTTTTAGTAAAGTCAGTGGCCAAGGCCTTACATGCTGCACCTACAGCATCAAGCCTACACCTGAGTAAACATATGCCATTTTGGTAGATGTCCAAGACAGCTCCAACAGATTACCCCTAAACTGTGTACAAAATCTCTCCAATCTACTGACCCATACGGACCAAGACAGGCAGAAGCAATTTCATCATACAAGTTTGACAATTAATTATCCTGAAGGACAAGGTTGGAGAAGTATAAACTTTTTTGCCATACCTATGCAGGTCTTGCTTTTCTTCTGAGTGGGCAAGGTATCAGGTGCAGATGTTACCTTTGATTCTTCCTCAGGTCCACAGAGACTACAGCAGTTTCACTTGCTGGGCATTCAGAGAGATTCTTATAAGTGTCTTACACCCTGTAAATACTGTCTGGAGAATCTGTCTTTTTCTGATCAGGTAGACAGGAGTCGGAGGGGCTAAGGATGCAGCTACAAATACATCAATAGATCCATTTTTGAGTAGGAAAGGCTTGTCTGCCTTCCCACATACATTTCTTCATAAGAGACCATGTTTACCCAATGCACATTACCTCTAAGTGAATCTGAGGAGATGGTATCCTTGGCATCGGAATCATAGTTAAGGGGAAATGATATCTGGGAGGCAAAGTCCAGTTCTGGTTAGTGTCCTGAGGTTTATCTTCCTCCTTGGAAAAAAGTTAGGTCTCTTTCACTTTCTTTTACTATGGAAGGAAAAAGAACCTGATGGCCCTTTGCCTGACTGCATGGCCAGTAGAGCCAAAATGTGAAGAAACGAAGGCCCATTCATTTGCTTTCCAAAAAAAACTTGCCTAGGTACCACCTGGTAATTGTTGTTCAACTAATTTTATATCATTGCTGGCTGACTTCAGAGTTGTGCACTGTTACTTGTGCTTCACTGTATAGTTTTTCAGATCTCTGCGGAAGGTGTTTTTCCCCCCTCCCCCTATTTCTCTGTCTTAAGTTGGTATAACTGGTTTTACATCCTGTGCGTCATCTGACCATCTCAAGGATAACTTGCATAAAGTTAGACCCTCTTAGTAAAAAAGTCTGCATATCATTGCTGGAGCCTTCCTGTGTCCTGAAAGAGTGCTCTTCAAACTATCTGGAGAGATACAGAGCTGAGTATATTTTTCTGGCACTTCAGAGTTGTGTACTGGTAATTGTTGTTTGACTAATTTTATATCATTGCTGGCTGGCTTCAGAATTGTGCACTGTTACTTTTGCTTCACTGTATGGTTTTTCAAATCTGTGCTGAAGGTGTTTGTTTTCCCATACCCACCCTCCCTATTCCTGTGGTTGTATGGATTTGGGGTTTTTTGCAGTTGCCCGCCCCCACTGTGGATTTTGTCTGGAACACTCCACCCAGTCCCATCTCTTTACCTCATTCTACCTAATAGACTCCTTCTGCATTGTTTTTAGTCATTTTTAATTTAATTGCATTTTTTAAACTGTTTGGTCCAACATTGCTACATACTCAAGTGTGCTAGCTTGCACTGCATTTGAATTGTTTTGACTGCTGTTTTAACTACTTTTCTGCATATATAAATAAAATAAATAAATAAAATACCTTTCTTGTAACTAGTGTAGTCCAGATTCAGATTTGCTGTATTCAGGACTGTATGTAAGCTTCTGAGCCCCCCAAAGCTTTCTGTGCTGGAAGGAAGCCTTCTAGCTTATCAGTGGGAGTGGTAAGCACTAGGTAACCTAACACATAAGGAGTGGTTCTGGCCCAGAAATTGTAGTTATTGGCCATTTGGGCAGTTTTTCCATCTCTCTCAACTTTGATTTAAAAGCCCACATTTGCACTTGTTTCCCCCTTTCCTGTAACTAGTTTAGTCCAGATACAGATCCTTACTTTTAGCACTTGAATTTGCTTATTTGTGATCAGCACTTGTTCAGAACTTGTAAGCATTAAATAAACTGCTAATTACTACAGTACTCAACCTTCCTCATTACCAAGAGGAAAACAGTGTTGGTACTTACTTTCCTCACTTGCTTAGAGAAAAAATAGCTCTTGTACTCACTTATCTAGAGGAAGAGAGTTTTTTTTTTATTCAGGCATGTCCAAGGGTCAGCTCCCAGTGTTCTCTCCTGTCTATCTGATGAATCTGTGCATCTTGGGGCAATGCAGAAATTGCCTCATGTACACAGACAACCCTCTCCTCCTACCACCCAACACTACAACCTGTGAGAGATGCACTTACTAGCCAAACTGGAAGTAAAGCTCTCTCCAATCAAGACTGAACTTGACAGTCAAGAGGAGAAGGTAAACTCTTGCACCACACCACAATCACATAGTCTCACTAAATCTACACCACCAAAATCCACACAAAGAAACACAAAAACATTTGCCGAGACTCTCAATAATAATCTGCTCAAGCAGCAGAGACCTCCAAAGCAGAAACGCAAGCAACCTCCAGCCCCCCGACACAACCCAAATGACACACGGCCTGCAGACTCGGTGTGCCACTCAACCACAGCCAATAAGGCAAAACAACGTACCCAACACACTAGTCATAGGCAACTCTATAGTCAGGCACACAGACACGGTCGACAGACCACGATGCTTTGCCAGAGATGGCCTGCACCTGTCACCCCTGGGATTCCGGATACTGGCTATGGTTCTTGCCGCCCCTATAGTGGCTTTTTTAGGCAAGGTTCAAATGACAAATTCACCATCATAACAGGAACAAGCAAGCAAAAACTGAGGGTGATGCTACTCAAGGCTAGAAGTCTAAATCTCAAAATGCACTCACTCGAGGCACTCTTCAAAATGGAGATCATCAATATCTTTGCAGTGACTGAGACCTGGTTCAAGGCTCCAGAGAGCACTCCTGCACTACCAGGCTATAACTCATACCACACTTTTTGGCCTTGTAACCTGGACCGGAATACCAAAGGCGGAGCACACCTCCAGGCTAGTTGCTCAGCATAATGCAGCCAAGGTTATCCAAGTGCAACTAACTCTGGGCAAAACTGCAATCCAAATTGTAGCTTGCTACAGATCACAACCATGCCCCAGGATTCCCATTCCTCTTTTCTTGATGTACTGGAAAATATTAGGGTTCAACCAAACACCCTAACAATGGGCGATTTCAACTACCGCACCATTAACTGGGAAAACTGCTCATGTACTAACTCCTTCGCTCAACGCTTTCTGGAATTCATAAACTCCAATGCCCTGGATCAACTTATCCACACCCCCACCAGGGGCAACAATATCCTAGATCTAGTCACTACCAATATGACTGACCGGTGTTCCACACCTGAAGTCAATGCCTCATTTGTCCGATTTGACCATAAGCTAATTACCCTAGATATCCACATCCTGCCACCACCCCCCATTAAGGAAACCATGGTAAAAAATTTCTCCAAAGCCAACTTCAAGCTTCTTAAGACAGAAGTGGTGAACTTCATGACACCCATGCAGATGGACAATACAGTTACGACTACTGAATCCTACACAATTGCACTTTATAAGCACTTACATGAGTGCATGGATCGTGCTATCCCAAACAGAACCAAGACGCTATCCTCCAAAAAAAGGAAGCCAATCTGGTGGTCTCCTGCCATAAACAAACTGTACAACAGAAGGAAGAAATTCTTGCAAAAGAGAGTAAAATCCCACGAGTGGAGGAGCTCCCTGGTCAGCCTCAGTAAGAAGCTGCGATCCCTGATAAAATCCTCCAAAGCTAATTACGAAAACAAAATTGCCACCGATTCTAAACACAACCACAAAGCATTCTATAGCTATGTCAAGAATCTCAATGGCAATCCTCAGATTTGCTCCGAGTTACAGCACAATGGCACTAAATATACAGACCCAACTGATATTGCCAACATCCTGGCAGATAGGTTCAGTGCTAACTTTACCCCCCCCCCTCACCCTCTAAAGAGCCCATCTCTATACTGGAAGAATGCAAAGTTCCCGTAATCATGGCTGTACAGGTAAAAATCACACTCTCCAAAGCCAAGAACACAGCATCCATAGGACCACAGAACATCCCGGGCTGCGTTCTACACGAACTACAGAACAAACTGGCACCCCACCTAAGTACCATGTTCAATCATAGCCTCACCTCAAGCTTTGTGCCTGCTGAATGGCGCACGGCAACGGTTATCCCACTTCACAAGGGGGGAGCCACCACGGACCCTGGGAACTACCGCCCCAGTAGCCTGACGAGCCTGGTCTGCAAGGCCAAGGAACGTATCATCATGGAACTTATAAACAAAGACATTGGTAATCTCCAAACTCTGTATACCACCCAGTTCAGGTTTGTAAAAGGCAGATCATGTCTCCTACACCTGATAGACTTATTTGAAGCAGTCACCAAAGCCGTAGACAAGGGTAAGGTGGTTCACAAGGCCTATCTAGATCTTGCTAAGGCTTTTGACACCATCCCCCACTCTGGAATTCTAGATAAACTCACTAAACTAGGTATAAATCCATATGTCACAAGATGGGTTGCCAACTGGCTCACTGACAGAACCCAAACTGTGAAAGTAGCAGACTCCAAAATCCAACTTCAGACCAGTGACAAGTCCTGGGTCCTCTCTTGTTTGGTATTTACTTCTCTGAAGTACAGGCTAATACAGAAGGTCTTTGGCTAACTAAGTTCGCAGATGACTGCAAACTAGGAGCCATAATCGAAACTCCTAACTATGTGGACATCCTACAAAAGGGCCTCACTGAGACAGATGCCTGGTGTCAAAGCCATGGCCTCAAGCTCAATGCCAAAAAGTGCACTGTCATCCCCTTTGGTAAAAACTCTGTACCCATGAACTACAACATAGGCGGTAGTATACTTAACACTGCAAGTGTGATAAGAGACCTTGGGACACAGGTGGACAGTAGTCTCTCCTTTGATAATCACATCACCACAGTGGTCAGGAAATACTTCTATGTGGCACACCTCATCACAAAAGGTTTCTCAACCAGAAAAAAAATAGGTCATTGTTCCCCTCTACTCATCACTCATTAGACCCATTATAGAGTACGCCCCTTTTGGTATGTACCTCACAAGACATCTACAACTGGAAAGGCCACAGAAATATGTCACAAAGAGGATTACTGGCCTCAAACAGATGCCCTATGCAGACCATCTCAAAAAACTCCAGCTTTACTCCATCGCATATCGCCTACTCAGAGGTGATCTCTGCCTAACATATAAAGCTATGTCAAACCCAGAGCTGTTGGACATACTCCACTTAAAGAAATCCCAATCCCTCCGAGCTACATGCTCTAGGGACCTAAACCTTGTCACCACAATAAACAGAACATGCCGGAGAGATAGATACCTGTCCCAGAGACTTCCCATACTCTGGAATAAACTACCTATCTATATCAAACAAAGCTCCTCATTAGCACTCTTCAAGAAAAATCTTGATGATTGGATGGGAAATAGGAAATTCACCCCGGGGATCACCTCTGCGGCTCTGCTCGACAGTGGCACAGGAAAATAACTTTCTTGGGTGGCAAATGTCAGGGTACCTTTTTGGCTGGGCTTGTATAGGCCCCAGGGCCGATAGCCTAGTACCTACCTATGAACAGGAAAGGAAGAAATATGTTTTGTTTTCAGAGTCTTTTTGAGGGTACATGATCTCACAAAGACTTAGAACCCAGTCCAGCAGACCGCCTCCCCAAGTCAAAACCCTCAACTGTATGTATACTTTCTACTACTTTAATTTCCCCCACAGTTGTCTCTTGAATAAGGGACAGATGGCTTTAGCACCTGTGGTGTCTACTCACTGTACTATTCACTCCAGTAACTTAACTCTCATCAATTTACAGTACTGTGAATGACAGAAAGCACAGAGTGCAGGAGGCACATACATATATACACAGAAATCGAATGAATACAAGGAAGAAGTACAACCAGAGAGACAGAGAAGCACTTCAGCAACACACTCTGTTAATGCTCTTCTCTGGCGCTTTTTCCTTTGCCTTCCTTCCATTTCTGTTTTTGCATCTCTGCCTCCTGCAATCTTTTTTTGCCAGAGTGAAGAAAATGGGTAAAAAAAGAGTGCCTGTACATGGCGTAAAAGTAAATCTACAGTTTTATAAAAACTGCAACAGAATGTGTATGGTGTGTGTGTGTCCATACCCCTAAATGACTGCAGTCTAAAATATTATTGGCATTTTGCAAATTTTGATCTTTCAGCGTTTCAGTTTTTCAGAATTTCAGTTTGGTGCACCAGTCTTTTTCCCCATTTACCAGTATACAGCCATGTATATAATACTTTCTATTGGGAAGACAGCTGCTCTGCCAAAACCCACCTACTTCTGGTCATAAACTGACTACGTCACAGTGCAAACGCAATACAAAAGCTCGATAGCTGATTAGTAAATAGGAGAGCAAATAATTAATGATGGAAGATCTGCCTAAAACAAAACTACATTACAATGGACAAAACTACTGAGACACTTACCACAGTGACTGCGTCATTGAGCAAAGATTCACCAAACACCAAAATGTGAAGTAGTTCATTAATGTGGATCTCTTCAAATACAGCCAGCACTGCCACAGGATCAACAGCTGACAGAATGCTGCCAAAAAGTAAGGCAGACAAAAGTGAAACTTCCAGTCCTGTAGTGAGCTTACACACACCAAACAGTACTGCTGCTACAGAGAAGGCATTCCAGACAGTCCCCACTACAGCAAACATTAGGATTGTTCCCAGATTCTCTGAAAAAGGGCGGATTGGAAGGAAGTAGCCAGCATCCAAAATTATAGGCGGGAGAAGGTAGAGGAAAAAGACATCAGATTGCAGTGTTGGAGCTTGGCCTCCCACAGCTTTGAACATCCCTCCAACCAACAGTCCTACTGCAATTAGCAGACAACTCTCTGGCACAATACTGGAAATCTTGGGCATCAAATGGAAACCTAAAAGGAAAAAAAAAAACAAAACAAAACCAGCACAACTATGAATGAACGGGAAAAGCAAACCCCATGTTTTAACCATTAAGTTTTATGAACAATTTCATCCATTCAAAATTCTTGTTTGTTTTCCACTGTATGCTCAAAGGTACGGTGATTCAGACAATTTTGTGCTTCCTAGCTATTTTCACTTTAAGCAACAATTAATATTCCAGCTGGAAGATGCATACATTATGTTTCTACAAATGATGTAATTAGACCATTCTGAGAAGTCCATGCAGTCTAATGAAAATGCAAGTGGGTAAATAATACACGTCACATAACATAAAATGTTAAGTCCTGTTAAACCAGGAAGGTGGGCATGTTTAAAAAGCACTTCTACTTTTGTTATAATATTAACAGAAAACAATTTAAGATAAAAGTCAATCAACACAATTTAAAATAAATCTTAACCTTACAGTAGTAAATGGCAAAAGACTTTATAACAAAGACAGCATTACTTAATGGATTTGAAAGCAAATTGCTTAAACA